>NC_134359.1:252191714-252394214 GCF_048569485.1 Anomaloglossus baeobatrachus | reverse complement strand
CTCCGCTACTACTGGAACTGGTAGTGTCCCACCGTTGAGGAGATGAACTCTACAAGTTAAGCAACGTTGAAGTAACCAGCCTCACTGATGAGGGATGTATTTGTAAATAAATGTTTTACCTTTTCTTATTTTTTTTATAGTTTAAAAAAACCCAATAAACCTCTGATGTCCTGTAGCTCAGGGATGAGCTATGTTTAACCAAGGGGGAATGTGACGACCTGGCCTATCGGGACGTCACAGGGTATTGTGCAATCTTCCCTTCTGTGCAATATCCATCTCCTCCTTGGTTACAAGTTCCTAACAACTAGTGTTGCAAAAGATCAGCTAATCAAAACCCTAGGAACACTCTGCACCACACCCACCAGACACACCAGTGGACGGCTTGAGTGAAATAGGGTCGCCCACTTGGGGGGTTGGTTAAGGGGAGGTCAGGAGTGTTAGGAGCAGAACAGTGTAGCGTTGGAGTTGAAGGAGAGAGGAGGTCAGGAGCAGGGCTCCTTGGGACTACTAGGTGGCAGACGTTGGTCTGGGCCTGGTAGGAGCTGGACCCCCGGTCGCAGGGGATCGTGACAAGGGGCACGGCATTGCCGAGGAGGGCAGCCAGCGGCCTTGTGCAATCACCGGGCAGGGGCCAGGGTACGACGGGGTACGTGGACCCTAGGGCAGGGAGTAGCTTCATGTAACCTGTCAATTTACCCGACGAGAACGGAGCCTTCAAGATTCGCTCTCAACCTGCTCCAAAATCGGGGTACTAGCGCAACGAGGGGTATAGGACTTTCCACGCATATGGTCCAGGAAATCCCAAGCGTGAACCCTGAGAGCAAGATCCCTCAGTTAGTCATACTGGGGAGCAGGAGCTGGTTAGTTTCAAGCTACAGGGACCACCAGAGAAAGACACAGTGCCAAGGCAAAGGTCACAGATCAACAGGCACACCAGCGGAAACGGGGCCCAAAACGTGCACCCCTCAGTAGCAGCGGTATCCAGAACTTTGGTTTACTGAGTTGTCGGTGTCAGCGTTATTGGACTGAGTGAGTATGCAGTGACCCTTACCTCCCCAACGACACGTCCCTGTCACCATCACCAAGTCCCGGGGCATCCCCCCTACCCGTGGAGGGGTTAAACACCTTGCTGCCCACTCCATCGCCACCGGGTACTTCCCACTGCAGCGGTGGTACTCCACCTTACCACACACCACGGGTGGTGTCACGAACTATAGACACTGTCCCCTGTAAATACCCCCCTTTAATTTGAGTGACCGCACGGACGCCCTTCGAGCCACCGCAGTTCCAGCTCCGAGCAGCCTGGCTGCTGGCACGGGGGCAGTACACTAACACTTAATGGCCTGACAAACATATATATATGTTGGGTAGAAGTAACACTAAGGAGATGCTTTGTATTGGGAGGAAGAGTCATTGTTTAATTCAACTTATCAAAATGTCTGTTCTCATTGAAGATCCGACTCCCATGTATTATGCTGCGTCCATCTCCCAGCACCCATGGTCCAGATGGGCCTCAATCCAAGGCACTTTTTTTTATTTAAACTCCTTCCTGCCTATCCAGATTAGTTGATTATTTGCCATTTCCTTACTTTTAGCATCTATGCGTTTTTCTAGATTGTGAACTGTTTTCTCAAACATTTCCTAAAATCCCATACGGAAACTCTCAACAATTTTTCTTAATTGAACAACTGTTTACCCCTCGGAACAAAACAAACAAATCCACAAGGATGTTTATTGAGAATGTGAGACTTGTTTCTGGGCTCATCCTCAATCCCAGGGGGACCTTGCAAGAAGCAAAACGCAGATGCTGGCTTAGGCTATGTGCGCACACTGCATCTTTGTGGTGACCACAAAGATGCACATTTTTGGTCCCAAAAAAACGCACCCTCGGCATATATTTTGTTGCTTGTTTTACTGCGTTTTGTTTTAGGCCCCCTTCACACGTCCGTGAAACACGTGCGTGTTTGGTCCGTTTCCGTATGTACCGGAGACACGGACACAGGTGCTCCAATGTTATTTAATGTTTGTAGTTACACGTGCATTTATTCTGTACGGTGCGTGTGTCCGTGTGCGTGAAACGTATGTGTATCCGTATTACAGGAATGCATGTCCGTTTTCTGCACGGAACACGCACACACGCACCCAATGAAAGTCTATGGGTCCGTGAGCACACGTACGTGACTCCATATGCTCCATGTACATTTTGTGCTTTTTTCTAGCGATGTCGGTCATTTTTTTTTTCTATGTATGTCAGTCAATCTCCCTCAGTCCGTCGGTCGGTCTCTCTCCGTCTGTCCGTCGGTCTCTCTGTCTTGTCTGTCCCTCTCTCTGTCCGTCGGTCAGTCTCCCCCCTCTGACATACTCACCATTCCCCGATCACCAGCCCGACGCTGCACAGCTGTTATAAAAACTCCGGCGGCTTTCACTTTTTTGAAAAAGCCGGCCGCTCATTAATCAATCTAGTATTCCCTGCTTTCCCCGCCCACCGGCGCCTAAGATTGGTTGCAGTGAGACACGCCCCCATGCTGAGTGACCGCTGTCTCACTGCAACCAATCACAGCAGCCAGTGGGCAGGTCTATACTGTGCAGTAAAATAAATAATTAAATAATTAAAAAAAACGGCATGCGGTCCCCCCAATATTTATACCAGCCAAGAAAAAGCCATACGGCTGAAGGCTGGTATTCTCAGGATGGGGAGCCCCACATTATGGGGAGCCCCCCAGCCTAACAATATCAGCCAGCAGCCGCCCAGAATTGCCGCATCCAATAGATGCGACAGTTCTCGGACTCTACCCTGCTCTTCACGATTTGCCCTGGTGCGTTGGCAATCGGGGTAATAAGGAGTTAATGGCAGCAACCCATAGCTGCCACTAAGTCCTAGATTAAACATTGCAGGCGTCTATGAGACATCCCCAATGATTAACCTGTAATTTAAAGTTAATAAACACACACAGTGTAAAAATCCTTTATTTGCAATAATAAACACTAACAAATACCTTCGTTCACCACTTTATTAAGCCCCAAAAACCCATCCATGTCCGGCGTAATCCACGTATGTCCCGCGTCGCTTCCAGCTCTGCTACATGAAGGTGACAGGAGCTGCAGTAGAACACCGCCGCTCCTGTCAGCTCCACGCAGCAACTGAGGTGAGTAGCGCGATCAGCGATGATGTCACTCAGGTTACTCGCGGCCACCGCTGGATCCTCCAACTGTGACAGCAAGTCGCCCAAGTGACAGCGATGAAGTCACAGGTGAGTTGCGGTCTCGGGTGGAGGATCCAGCTGGCCGCAGGTAACCTGAGTGACGGCAGCGCTAATCGCGCTGCTCACTTCAGTCACTCAGGGGATTCACGGTCAACGGTGAGTCCTTCACGGGTGACCGCTAATCAGTATGCGACACACAGACAGAGCCGCAGGATGACAATGAAGTCGGGTGAAGTTCACCCGAGTTCATTCTCATCGCGCGACTCTGTCTGCTGTCAGCGGGTATCTTTTCACGACATTGTGCATCACACATGGAACGTTTCACATGGGCAACACACGGACATGTCACTTACGTATCTCACGCACACACGGACATTCCACACGCACACACGTCTGGCATACGCTATTCACACGGATGCCACACGTACCATAAAAATGGACATAAAAATGGAACACGGACCAGAAAAATGGAACGTAACACACGTGCGTGTTTTTCGCGGACGTGTGAAGGGGGCCTTACAGTGTTTTTGCCCAGTGCGTTTTTTAAGTCAAATCTATTGACTGGAAGGGCTCAAAAACCCTGCCAAAAAAGAATTGACATACTGCATCTTTGTGGTCACTGCAAAGATCACACCGGAGGCAAATAACTGGGCAACACAGGGATGCAATCTCTAGATTTTACTCAATGTTGAAAGATCCTGGTTTACATGACCGGTCAAATGTCGCCCCGGAGGGCTGAGTTCTGCTGTGATGTGCTCCTGCCGATCCCGGATAGTTCGGAGGCACAACCCGGTGTACCCTTCTGTGTTCCTTTCTTGGTCATCTTTTTGCGCAGACCTGTCCCGCCTGTCCCGTGCCTGCACACACAGAGCCCCGAGCTGGTGTCCGCGGACCCTGTCGGGTGGCTTGAAGCTGTATCCCTTGGCCCTATGTGGTCACCTTTTCACTAGATGTGTGTGGATGTGGCTTCGGCACTTGCAGTAACCTCAGCCTCCGGTTTGCTAGCTGAGCCTTGTAGTTCTACACTAGTTGAGGGGCCGGTCCCCTTCTGCGGCCAAGTCCCTCCACTGTGGTATGCCGTTTGTGAAACGAGACCATGGGTGTATGTCACACTTCCCGTGGGTGCTAGGACCCCTTCTCTCCTGTGCCTGGGCTGAGCTGCTGCAGCTCTAGACCATAGGTCTTCCCTTCCCTGCTCCTACTTCCTGACTGACTAACGTTCTACAGTGTGCTCCCACTAATTAGCCTCCACAACCGAGCTGGTTGCCATAACCCTGGTTTGATGGAGTGTTGCTAAAATGACAGTGTACCAATTTGTGACCTCCTCCTTACCCGGGAATGGGATACCACACCTCTGGCTGAGGTGCAGAACCTCTGTGGTGACTGAAGCCTCAGGGGTGCCACACCAACACCCCGCTGCATCAGCCACATTCGGTGTTGGCACAAATCATGGCTGTTTAACCCCTTAGATACTGCTGTCAATAGTGACTACGGCATCTAGATGGTTGACAGAGTGCGGGGGTCCATCTCTCTTTAACCCCATCAGCAGCCAGAGATCATGATTAATAGTTGCAATGGTAACTCACAGCCTAGTAGTGACCCTAACGTCTGTCAGCTGTAGTGGCCTGTTCGCATGTTAACAACATTTTAGAGGTAAAATATAGTTTTTCATTCCTGTCATTCCACTTTCCGTTAAGGACAAGCACCTGAAGGGTTAATAAAGCACCTGAAAGCAGTGCTGAATATGATGAGGGGTGGTGCTTTTAAAATGCTATCACTTTGGGGCATTTTCCAATATTTAGGTCTCCTAAAGTGACCCAAAAAAAGAAAAAAAAGATTTAGAAATTTCCTTAATAAAATGAAAAACTGCTGTTGAATTGTTCACGCTTCTAAGGAGGGCTTTGCACACTGCGACATCGCAGGTGCGATGTCGGTGGGGTCAAATTGAAAATGACGCACTTCCGGCATCGCATGCGACATCGCAGTGTGTAAAGCCTAGATGATACGATTAACGAGCGCAAAAGCGTCGTTATCGTATCATCGGTGCAGCGTCGGCGTAATCCATGATTACGCTGACGCGACGGTCCGATGTTGTTCCTCGCTCCTGCGGCAGCACACATCGCTGTGTGTGAAGCCGCAGGAGCGAGGAACATCTCCTACCGGCCTCACTGCGGCTTCCGTAGGATATGCGGAAGGAAAGAGATGGGCAGGATGTTTACATCCTGCTCATCTCCGCCCCTCCGCTCCGATTGGCCGCCTGCCGTGTGACGTCACAGTGACGCCGCACGACCCGCCCCCTTAACAAGGAGGCGGGCCGCCGGCCACAGGGACGTCGCACGGCAGGTGAGTGTGTGTGTGAAGCTGGCGTAGCGATAATTTTCGCTACGCCAGCTATCACCACATATCGCTGCTGCGACGGGGGCGGGCACTATCGCACTCGGCATCGCAGCATCGGGCTGCGATGTCGCAGTGTGCAAAGCCCGCCTCAGGCTATGTGCGCACATTGCAGATTTGGTGCAGAAATTTCTGCATCAAATCTGCACCTTCTGGCAAAAACCGTGATCACTGCTCGCCGCAGCGTGTACTGACCTCGATCCTCGGAAGTTCCTTCCATAAGAGCTGTGTGCTCTGCCAGGAGGAGCTGCTGAGACACCACAGGCATACCTCCCAACTTTTAAAGAAGGAAAAGAGGGACAAAGTTTGTGGCAAATTTTTAGGCCACTCCCCCTAACCACACCTATTTCACAGTCACGCCCATATCCACTCCCCATCCACACCCATTCAGCATGGACACGCAGGCAGCCGGCGGGCCTCCAGCATGGACACGCAGGCAGCCGGTGGGCCTCCAGCATGGACACGCAGGCACCCGGCGGGCCTCCAGCATGGACACGCAGGCACCCGGCGGGCCTCCAGCATGGACACGCAGGCAGCCGGCGGGCCTCCAGCAGGGACACGCAGGCAGCCGGCGGGCCTCCAGCACGGACACGCAGGCAGCCGGCGGGCCTCCAGCACGGACACGCAGGCAGCCGGCGGGCCTCCAGCACGGACACGCAGGCAGCCGGTGGGCCTCCAGCACGGACACGCAGGCAGCCGGCGGGCCTCCAGCACGGACACGCAGGCAGGCGGCGGGCCTCCAGCAGGGACACGCAGGCAGCCGGCGGGCCTCCAGCACGGAGAGGCAGGCAGCCGGCGGGCCTCCAGCACGGAGAGGCAGGCAGCCTGCGGGCCTCCAGCACGGAGAGGCAGGCAGCTGGCGGGCCCCAAGCATGGAGACGCAGGCAGCCGACGGACTTCCAGCACGGAGACGCAGGCAGCCGGCGGGCCTCCAGCACGGAGACGCAGGCAGCCACAGTGAGGCGGCCGGTCGCCCGCACAGTGAGGCGGCTGGTCGCCTTCACAGACAGGCGGCCGGCCGCCCGCCTTCACAGACAGGCGGCGGGCCGCCCGCACAGAGAGGCGGCCAGCCACCCGCACAATGAGGCGGCGGGCCGCCCTCACAGACAGGCGGCGGGGGGCGCCCGCACAGACAGGTGGCGGGCCGCCGCACAGAGAGGCGCGGCCGACCGCACAAAGAGGCGGCCCGAACAGAGAGGCGGCCGGTCGCCTTCACAGACAGGCGGCCGGCCGCCCGCACAGACAGGCGGCGAGGGGCGCTCGCACAGACAGGCGGCAGGGGGGCGCCCGCACAGACAGGCGGCAGGGGGGCGCCCGCACAGACAGGCGGCAGGGGGGCGCCCGCACAGACAGGCGGCAGGGGGGCGCCCGCATAGACAGGCGGCAGGGGGGCGCCCGCACAGACAGGCGGCGGGGGGCGCCCGCACAGACAGGCGGCGGGGGGCGCCCACACAGACAGGCGGCGGGCCGCACGCACAGACAGGCGACCGGCCGCACGCACAGAGAAGCGGCCGGCCGCACGCACACACAGGCGGCCGGCCGCACGCACAGACAGGCGGCCGGCCGCACGCACAGACAGGCGGCCGGCCGCACGCACAGACAGGCGGCCGGCCGCACGCACAGAGAGGCGGCCGTCCGCCCGCAGAGACAGGCGGCCGGCCGGCCGCACAGAGAGGCTCCGGCCGGGGGTGGGGGGGGGGAGGGAGGGAAATCAGCGCTGGGGAGATTCAATTTACATACCAGCAGCAGCACAGCGCTCCTCTCTGTTATGCCACGTCTACTAAGATGGTAGGAGGGAAAAGCAGTGAGGCGGGGAGAGAGTGGGTGGGCGGAGCCCGGGAGACGGCCGTCCCGCCCATGGCAACGGGACAAACAATGTAAAGCGTGAAAGTCCCGCTGTATCCGGGACGGTTGGGAGGTATGACCACAGGCTCACAGCAGATGGCGGGCTGTGATCACCTCTCTCCCCGGATGGCATTGTCAGTGATGAAGGGCTGGCAGTGAGTGGGACACGGCCTTGCATTTTAACACTGACAATGCCATCTGAGGAGTGCAGGGCAGCCCGCACCTCCATGCTAGCACTGTCACTGCTAAAGTACTGGCAGGGTGCGGGACACTTTAGGCCAGAGTGCTTCAGGGAACTGTGGAAACCCAGGTATGACCACCGATGAACTGAGTGACATCACTGCTGCCAGTCGGGTCCTTCTTGTCAGTGTTTCCCGGAGCCTGAAGAGATAGGACATGTTTTCGGTCTCTCCAGCCTCGGATGTAGCAGAGACAGGACCGTCATGGGACCTCATATGGATTACCTCGTACTTGGGTGTTTTGGGGTTAATAAAGTGGGGAAAGAGGGTGGTTTTGTATTTTATTCCAAATAAAGGATTTTTTGGTGTTTGTGTTCATTTACTTTCACTTACAGCTTAGGCTGGTTTCACACTACGTTTATTTAACATGCGTCAGGAACGTTTTTTTGCTGCAAAAGCGGATCCTGCTTTTACAGCAAAAAACGCATGCAAACGCATCTGTTATTTTGCAGGATCCTGTCACTGGATGTTTAGGGGCGGGCATTGGAGTCATGTGATCGGGAGTGAGGGGAACTAGACTGGGAGCCGGCTTCTGACAGCTGCAGACGCTGGTAACCAAGGTAAACATCGGGCTTGGATACCCGATATTTATCTTGGTTACGAGTGTCTGCAGCTGCTAGCAGGGCTGCCTGCACACGTAACCAACGTAAACATCGGGTAACTAAGAGAAGTGGTTACCCGATATTTACCTTGGTTACGAGTGTCCGCAGCTCTCAGGTGGGAGAGAGAGGGAGGGGAGGAAGGGGGAAAGACAGAGATAGAGAGAAAGAGGGTGAGGGAGGGAGGAGGAGAGAGGGACTGATCACGCGAGACTGGTTCTGGGCATGCTCAGTAGAGCAAGCAGGATCCTGTCTATCAGCACGCCAGCGTTCACCTGCGTTTACGTGCGGTTTAGTCAGGATCCGGTGACATGCAGTATTTGGACGCAGCTCAAAAACGCTACAAGTAGCGTTTTTGAAAGATGTTAAAAAACTGCAAGTCGCTGGATCCTCACTATAACGCACGCAAACGCAGGTGAACGCATGTTAACGCGAGTCCATTGCAAATGCATTGAAGTGAAAACGCATTTGCACTGGATCCGTTTTTCCGCTAAAAAAACGTTATGGTCGGATGTTAAATAAACGTAGTGTGAAACCAGCCTTAATGATGAGGGGTGTCTCATAGATGCCTGCCATGATTAATCTAGGACTTAGTGGCTGCTATGGGCTGCCATTAACTCCCTCATTACACCGATTGCCACCGCATCAGGGAATTCGGGATGAGCTGGTAAAGTGCCGAGACGGCCACATCTAATTGATGCGGTAATTCCGGGCAGCTGCTGGACGATATTTTTAGGCTGGGGGGCTCCCAATAATGTAGGTCTCCCCAGTCTGAGAACACCAGCCCTCAGCTGTTAGGCTTTAACTTAGCTGGGTATCAAAATTGAGGGAGACTGCATGCCGTTTTATTAAATTATTTATTTATTTTACTGTACGATATAGACTCACCCACCGGCGGCTGTGATTGGTTGCAGTGAGAGAGCTGTCACTCAGCATGGAGGTAGGTCTGACTGCAACCAATCACAGCCACTGCTGTGTGGGGGAAGCAGTGAATATGTAATGAGGCTAATGAGCAGGTGCTGTGAATATGTACAAGCCTAATCAGCGAGTAGAGAAGAAGAATGAGAGGCAGCAGGACCAGTGTGACCGCCAAGACGTGATCAGTGAGTATGAAGTGCTTGGGGAGAGAAGCTGGCAAAGTAGTGCACAACATGGCTGTGGACAGCCAATCACAGTAACGCCACAGCCGAGATGGCTGTGGCATTACTGTGATTGGTTAAGAAGCCCAGCATGTTTAGTGGCTGCAAATAAGGCGTCAAACATGCTGGGCGGGACATCTGAATATAACGAGGGGAATATACCATTACTCGCTATATAATAAATAGCCCTAATACCATACTATTCTGCTATAGCGAATAGTGATGAATACATTCGCTCATCACTAGTTATAAACTAGCGGCACTTCATTGTACGTGTATCTCTGTAAACTAATTACTTAGATTACATCAGTTTGTTCTATTTTCCCTTTCTGGGCTGTTCATATCTAGTCATACTTTATATGCAGATGCACTTTGTTGTCTCATGTGGATGCATGGTGCCACCTGCTGGCCTACTTTTTTAATCATTTTTGTGTCAAATTGTTCATTAAATAACCTTTATATGATATAGTTTGTTGTACAGGTTTGTTTGTAGAATTATATTTATGTTTCTGTACTGAAATACTTTTTGTCCATGGAACATGCTTGGGCACGTTTCTATAATGCTTGTTTGCAATAATAGTTTCTAATAATTCTTCTGTGTATTTACAAAAATTTTCCAGCAGCGATAATGGACTATAAAACCAGGGATCTCTACTGGCAAATAGAAGCTAACAAAGTTTTTAATGGTGGGTCTACAGCGGGTGGTCCTGATGCACAGTGGAATCTTAAGGGTGCTTTACACGCTACAATATATCTTACGATGTGTCGGCGGGGTCACGTCGTAAGTGACGCATATCAGGCATCGTAAGTTACATTTTAGCATGTAACAGCTACGTGCGATTGAACAGTAAAACGTTCATCGCATGCCTGTCGTTCAATTCCTAAAAATTGAACGTCAGGTTGTTCATCGTACCCGGGCTAGCACACATCGCAGTGTGTGACACCCAGGGAATGATGAACAGATCTTACCTGCGTCCTGCGGCTCCCGCCGGTAATGCAGAATGAAGGAGGCATCCTGCGGCTCCCGCCCCTCCGCTTCTATTGGCCGGCTGCCGCGTGACGTCGATGTGACGCCAAACGTCCCTCCCACTCCAGGAAGTGGATGTTCGCCACCCACACCGAGGTCGTATGGACGGGAAAGGACGTGTGATGGGGGTTACTCATTTGTGTGACACGTTCAACAAATTGAACATGCCGCACATACGATGGGGGCGGGTACGACCGCATATGTCGCGGGCGGGGAGGGGACGCTGCGCTCACCACGCTCGGGTCCGGCGCTGCTGCTGCTCGGTGGCTCGAGTGGTGGGCCAGATCCGTGGACTCGAGCGGCGCTCCTCGCCCGTGAGTGAAAAGGGTGGTTTGTTGGGGTTTGGGATGTCGGTTCGTGACGCCACCCACGGTATGTGGTGAGGTTGGGGCACCACCGCTGCTCTGTACGGGGATCCCGGGAGCGATGACAGGAAGCAGCTGGGATATTTCTCTCCCCTCCGTGGGTAGGGGGATTTTGGTAGTCCCGGGGCCCGGAGTTATTATCTGTTTGGTGGATCGCGGGACCTGGCCAGGTGTAGGGTCGCGGGGCAGCGCAGTGCCAGACGGCACGGGGGTACTTACTCAGCCAGTAACGCACACGGAGTCTCTTGTAAAACAAACGGCTGGATGGACGAGTCCCACAGACGGCTGCGGCGGTCACTCCCGGTCGGTTGGCGGTAACGGTCTCTCCCTGCACCGGTGTTATGTTCTCGGCCCCGATGGCTTCCCACCGGTAACCCGCTCCCCAGCGGTGTGTTGGCTAAGGGAGCCCCTTTTGTTGTCCGCAGGCTCTGGCCCTGGGAGCTCTAGCTCTGGCGGTAGCTTTATCTCCCTCACGGATTGGACGGTTGCCTTCAGTCGGGTCTTTATTGCTGGGAAACCCCGGAGGTTCCCGTCGCTGACGGATTTGACCGGTTTAACGGCGACTCCTAGCCTGGTCGGAGTCCGTAGGCCCTGCCGGATGGTGCTGGCTTCTCTTCGCTCCCCGGTCCGGTACCGGCGGGCCACCTCCCGTCCCTGGTCCTTACGGTTGTGCGTCAATCTGCCTCTCCTGCAGACGGCCACCACCGTCTGCCAACCTTGCTGTATGTGCCCGGGCCACGTACCCGGACACGGTCAGTCTGCTCCTCCACTACTACCTCCTTCAGCTTCAAACTCTCCTACTTCACTCCTTGTCACTATCTGACCTTCTTTCCCGCCTCCAGGACTGTGAACTCCTCGGTGGGAGGAGCCATCCGCCTGGTTCCGCCCCACCTGGTGTGGACATCAGCCCCTGGAGGGAGGCAACAAGGATTTGTGCGTGTGGCTGGTGTGCCTAACCGGGGTGTGGCGTGTGTTGTTGCAGTACCTGTGACGTCCTGGCTTGTCCAGGGCGCCACATTCCCCCTTGGTTAAACGCAGACCGTCCGCGGGTTGCTCGTCCATCACCGGTTTTATTTTTGTTAACTGTAAAATGTAGAAAAACGGTAAAACATGTAAAAACACAACATAAGCTTTTCTTTATAACTTCCCATAACGGGAGGCACGGTACTTTTAACGTTACAAACGGTAGTTAATTTTATTAACGATAACGGATTCCGCTCTCCCCCCGCCCAAACAACCTGGCCCTGATGCTGCCCCTAAGAAGTGGGCAGCACCCCTTGCCCCAGTCCAGAACCAAATTGCCCGAGCGGGTACGGTCTCTTTCAGGGAAACCCACGTCCATGGGGAACCCCTGAAGCCCCGGAGGATTGCCACCGGTTACGGTAGTGGCGGGCCTGGGCCATCCCTTTCCTCCAGGCCATCCTCCCAAATCAGCCTCTCCGGAGCCAACATCTATTTACATTCCACAAGTTTGTGGTTGCCCTGCAAGTTCTCGGGCTTGACCGTAAGCAGTTCCTTACGCAACGGTTGCAGAAAGTCCCAACGGGGACTAGTTGCCGGCAACGGCCGGTTAAATCACGGTGTTAATCTGGTCACAGTTCGGTTGATTATACTTTACTTATCATTCGGTTACATTTATCAACATCAAGAACATCACAACGGTGCTGGTGGTCCCAACGGGGACAACTTGCGGCGGCAGACCGCTGACATTACTTCAGATCCACTCCACCTGGCGGGGGAGGGGGCTGGGTTTGTGCCGGAGGTCCCTGGCCTCCTCTCAGCCTAGCGTCCAGGGCAAACCAGCCCCTCTCCCTGCACTGCCGGGTATAGGTTACAAGGTCACCGGGGAGCAGGTTGCGGCTTGGTTGATCTTCCGGCAGGTGGTCATTTACGTCCCTCCGGGCTATAAAAACTTCGGCCTCCAGGCCCGGTTCAAAAATGAAGCCGTAGCCCCTACGGATGTCGAACCTCCTCACTTGCCCCTCGTACCTCGGGCCCCGTACTCGGAAGGTGGCCCTGCGGAGATTCTCCTTCTCTCTTATCGTGCGGGCTACCAGCTCCGCCTTCCTCTTCTCACTCTCTGCGATTTCTTGGCCTAGCAGGGTCTGTTCCCTATCCCAGTAAGGGGCCACGGTGGGTCCCTGCGCACGGGTCGGGCCCCGCGAGACCTCCTTTACACTGCCCACTACTGGCATTCTGGGCGGCAGGTCCCGCGGTGTAATGGCCTGGGGTGCTGGCTCACAGCTGCAACCCGGCGCAGCCTGAGCCGAGGCATGGGGGATGGGCACAAGGGTCTTCTCCCGCTTGACCTCTGTCTCTCTCTGCGCGGGGCAAGCTGCCGGAGTCGGTACGGAATCGGGCACGGTTGCTGCAGGTGCCTCCGGCATATATCCGCCAACGGGCTCAGCCTTTGGCAACTTCCAAGGAAGCGGTTCGAAACGGTGACAGGCTTCTGCTGCAGGTCTGTCCGCTGGGGCGGACGGGCTGGGTACCGCAACCGGTTGGGCGGGTAGCGGACCTAGTGGCAGGGTGATAGCGACTAACGCGGGTAGCGGGGGAGGCAGTTGGGTGAGCGGGTGCAGGCCGGGCCCCTCAGCTGCAGTGGCCGATCCCTCGGGAATACAGGGGCGTGGGTCTCTTACCCGCTCCTCCAGGTCTTCCTCCACCTCGCGTCTCCGTATAGCCTCCACCATGTCCGCCATGTCGGCCTCCCACTCCTCCAGGAGGAGCTGCACACGGTCCTGCAGATGGCTGGTTAGCTGGACGGTTCGGATTTCCACCCACGCTGCGGTGCCAGGCGCGGGCGCGGGGACTACGGTGTTGTCGGTCGGTCTCAGCATCTTAGCAGCGGCCTATTCCAGGAACCGAAGATGGCTGCGGAGTCCTGGCGTCCCTGCTTTTATAGCCGCGGTCTACATGCGGCCAGACGCCATCCGTGCCCCCCTTGGTCTCTTTCCGCCACCTCCTCTTCAGGGGCGGAGCTTCGGCTTTCGCGTCTCCGCTGCTCGGGAAGATGCTCGAGCTGGGACTCTTCGCGCCCAAAATGGCGGCTACTGAAAATTTTCGGCCGGACCCTCCGGCGGGACACATGGTGCACCTCTACCAGACGGCAGAGCGGTAGGATCCTGTTCGTGACGCCAAGTTGTCGCGGGCGGGGAGGGGACGCTGCGCTCACCACGCTCGGGTCCGGCGCTGCTGCTGCTCGGTGGCTCGAGCGGTGGGCCGGATCCGGGGACTCGAGCGGCGCTCCTCGCCCGTGAGTGAAAAGGGTGGTTTGTTGGGGTTTGGGATGTCGGTTCGTGACGCCACCCACGGTGTGTGGTGAGGTTGGGGCACCACCGCTGCTCTGTACGGGGATCCCGGGAGCGATGACAGGGAGCAGCTGGGATGTTTCTCTCCCCTCCGTGGGTAGGGGGATTTTGGTAGTCCCTGGGACCGGAGTTATTGTCTGTTTGGTGGATCGCGGGGCCTGGCCAGGTGCAGGGTCGCGGGGCAGCGCAGTGCCAGATGGCACGGTGGTACTTACTCAGCCAGTAACGCACACGGAGTCTCTTGTAAAACAAACGGCTGGATGGACGAGTCCCACAGACGGCTGCGGCGGTCACTCCCGGTCGGTTGGCGGTAACGGTCTCTCCCTGCACCGGTGTTATGTTCTCGGCCCCGATGGCTTCCCACCGGTAACCCGCTCCCCAGTGGTGTGTTGGCTAAGGGAGCCCCTTTTGTTGCCCGCAGGTTCTGGCCCTGGGAGCTCTAGCTCTGGCGGTAGCTTTATCTCCCTCACGGTTTGGACGGTTGCCTTCAGTCGGGTCTTTATTGCTGGGAAACCCCGGAGGTTCCCGTCGCTGACAGATTTGACCGGTTTAACGGCGACTCCTAGCCTGGTCGGGGTCCATAGGCCCTGCCGGATGGTGCTTGCGTCTCTTCGCTCCCCGGTCCGGTACCGGCGGGCCACCTCCCGTCCCCGGTCCTTATGGTTGTGCGTCAATCTGCCTCTCCTGCAGACGGTCACCACCGTCTGCCAACCTTGCTGTATGTGCACGGGCCACGTACCCGGACACGGTCAGTCTGCTCCTCCACTACTACCTCCTTCAGCTTCAAACTCTCCTACTCCACTCCTTGTCACTATCTGACCTTCTTTCCCGCCTCCAGGACTGTGAATTCCTCGGTGGGAGGAGCCAACCACCTGGCTCCGCCCCACCTGGTGTGGACATCAGCCCCTGGAGGGAGGCAACAAGGATTTGTGTGTGTGTGGCTGGTGTGCCTAACCGGAGTGTGGGGTGTGTTGTTGCAGTACCTGTGACGTCCTGGCTTGTCCAGGGCGCCCCACATACGATATCGTATGCTGGATCGTAATGTGTAAAGCAGGCTTTAGTCAATTGCAGAATACGACCAAATGCTTTCGACAAAGACGCTCCAAGTCGTAGTGGAACAAGGCATTTCTTGAAAACTACATACGTAAACAGAAGGTTGTGTGCTGACTGAGGATCCAGATGTTTCCCTCTTTCCCCGTTGAGAATATTACTTTTATTGCTAGATGGGAAAAAAAATTGTTCTCAGTTCTTTTAAATTTATGGAGTTGTTAGTTTGCTTCAATCAGACGGTCTTAAAAAATCTTGAGAAAAATATCGATGATACATATCTAAACTTAAAAGCTTTATTGCCTCCGGAAGAAATTAATTATTTTGATTCCTTCAAAAATTCAGAAGAATGTGAGAACCAATAAAAGATACCCAATCCAAAAAACAAACTATTAACAGACACAATAGACTACCAATAACAAAGAGTTTATAGGAGGAGACGTCATCCACCATCAGCACAGACAACCCTTTCCATCTCCTCCTCTGATGAAAATTCAGATGTACAGTATTCACCTATTAATACTCATTTTGGAAAAAACTTAAGGCAGACATGAAACACACAACTATTATTAGAACCCCACCTTTAGTGAGTGGGCAAGAATCAGAGGTACCTACGGTACTATACAGGAGTGTCATTGTAGCACCCAGACATAATGGGTACCTCGGTTCCGGGTAGTGTCTCTATTGGGAGTGTCACGGTGGTGGCCGTTCCCGGTTCCATGCCCTGAGGAGTCCAGACAGGTATTCAGTGAAACTGATTTACTCACTTTTCGGGTGTTATCTGGTTGCCTGAGGCTGGCTGGTTTCGCCTCCAGGTTCCCTTCGTCCCAGTGCCAGTCTGGTTTCTCTGGTACCTTCTTCCCCTGCACCTGTCTCTGGTAAATGGGTCCCCGTGGTATGAAACACTGGAGGTCACCAATTTGTGGTTTGTTCACGTCTGTCCACCTGATGGTAGCGTGAACCCTGTGGGGATGGAGTCTCTGGTCCTGTCCGCGGCTTTCTCTTTGCTACTGAGTCTTCAGATTCTTTAGGGTCAGAAAGGTCCTTGATGGTCCCCTTTGCTGTGCAGGTGTTAACAGGTCGGCTTTAAGCTCTATCCTGTCCTAGGGCCCTGTACCCCGTCGATGCTTAGTTCCAGGAGTACTCCACCGGCAACCACCTCTCCTGGGTACCAGGTCACCATCAACCCGAGCCAAGGAGTCACTTCCTTCACTGTCAACTCTAGACTTAGTCTGACTACTGACTTCCTGTGTTCCCGACTACTCTCCACAGTCTGCCCCTCCCACCTGGTCAACTAGTGGACTGGAGTGGCTCCACCTCTAGGCAGCCATCTATGTTCCCACCCTAGCTAGGTACCATTGTATGGGAGATTGTTGGGGAAAACTGGGATTACCTGGGTTTTTGGTAGTACCGGCACTGGGGTTCTGGGTACCTAAGGGGGTAGGCCCTGCATCCTGGTGGGGATGCAGAACCTTGTAGCACCCTGAGGGTTTCAGGGGTGCTACCTTATTGCACAAAGTAATGATGAAATCATTCTCCCCTATGCCCGCGCTCGACGTCTCAGTGCACCAGAGTGCAGTGACGTCACTGTTGTGCTAAGACATGAAGAGCGCAGGACTGGAGGACGCTGACAGTGGGGGAATGAGAAGTGAGGTCTTGTTTATTTTTTTTTTTATTATTGAGTGGCCAAAGGCCTATGGGAGTGCATTATACGATATGGGGACTGCATAATACAATATGAAGGACGCCTTATACATAGACTATGGGGGTGTATTATGGAAGACTATGGGGGTGCATTAAATAGTATGGTTGCTGCATAATATAATATGAAAGACTATGGGGCTTCATTATTAAACATGGAGGACTATGGGGTGTATTACATGGAAGACTATGGGGTTGAATTATAATATGTGGAGTACTATGGGGGTGCATTATAATACTTGGAGGACTATGGAGCTGTATTATACTATATGGAGGCCTATGTTCATTAAATAGTAACATAAAATGAGCAACCCACTTCTTCTCTCCAGAGGGAAGATAGTTCCTATTACACAATATATCACATGCTTCCCAAAAGCAGTGATATAATATGCTACATGCCCCTATCAGCAAATATAGGTTGGACTTACAACACGCGCCCTCAAAATACGTGTGAGGGAACATGTACGTGATATCTTTGTTGCAAACAAAAGATACCAACCTGGATTTACTCCAAACTTTGCCCAAACATTTCAAGGTACACCATCAATGCAATCGGTCTGGTCTCAAAGTTCAGGGGGTAGACTGGATTGTCTTAGGTGTTCGGGGTGAACAGACAAGTCGCCTCTTGGCACAATGTGAGATCAGATGGATCTGGACTCTGCAAACTAATGCAACCTCGTGGTCTTAAACTGAGATCACGAGTTTTGCTCCCTTCCTCTAAATGTTCGTCATTTTTTAACAACTGCATAATATTTTTTTCTTTTGTTGTTTAATACATTCTTTAACTTTAATATATTTTATTTTACGTTTTTAAATTTTAGAAGCACCAATGTACTTACCTGCACCAACATCCATGCGTCTTTGAGAGTTTCTCATTGGGTAGATGACATTTACTCTTGTGTGAACATTCATCTTCTTTCATAATTATAAAAATTATTTTATGATTTATTTATTATTAATTAATTTCATCTATGTGTTTATCTGTCTAATGTAATATTTTCATGGTCACATGGTTGATTATATTTTTTATCTCACTCAATTTTTTCACACTTTATCCACTTTTACATTCATATTGCTTTTGTTACATTTATTTATATCTATAATCATACATGCATTTTTTCACACTTATGTTTTTTATATCATACTCACATACACTCATTGCTAACACATCTGTTTTTATTATTGATTTTCTATTCTTCACTATCTCATTATTATTTACATCCATACATATATTTTCCACACTTATGCTCATTTTTCACATAACACATATTTATACACATACACACTCAGACACGCATTGCTAACACGCATTTTTCTTTTATATTTATTTATTTTTTTTATTAGTTTTTTGTTTTGTTTTTTTTTACTTATGTTACCTATTTATTCATATTTCCCTATGTATTATATCTAATAATATACATTTCTTTTCCACTGTTGCACTGTTTTTTATATTATTATTATTATTATTATTAATATACTGTACTTATTTCTGTATGTACCTTGTCACTGCTATTCATATCCTCACTATCATGATTCACTTGTGGCTCTGCTCCTTGCAGAGCCATTGTGTCCTGTGTGTTTTACTGTTGACTGTTTCTCCGAGTCTAGGCCTGGTGGGAGGTGCCTCTTCTGGCGTGACTCATTCCAGGGGATCGCTCTGCCTTATTTTGGAGCTGGTTCACCCGGAACGCCGCCAGTGATAGTTCCTGCTCTGCAGTGCACACTTCTGGTTCCCGTGAGTTTGTTCTGATCTTGTCCCGCTACATAGTGTCCCATTCCCAGTTCTCCGTTCCCTTCGTCTTGTCTATACTCCTAGTCTCTCTGACCCTTGACTCGTTCTGTGACCCCCGACTCCGGTCTCCTATGAACTTACGTTTCCCCTCGGCTTCCGACCATGGCTTGTACTCTGACCCTGGCTTTGCTTCCCTTCTGTACCTGACGATGCTTCTTGGCTTACCGACCTTCGGGCTCCCACGTGACCTTGGCTTCTGTTACTCCTCTGTACTGACTTGACCTTCAAGCTTCTGACTCTCGGGTTGATCGACCATTCAACAGACCATCCCCGCTTTGGTACTGGTGACCTCTAATGGGCAAGAGCCTCACTACACCTAGGAGCTCGACATTTTCCTAGTGTACCAGCGCCCTCTGGTGCTGGGTGTTACACCCACCCATCTATTAGACTCTTGTTGTGGGGATTTAATTGCTTCTGCACTCCAGCTCTATTGACTGTAGCCACGTCCGATGTCCACTCCACGGCCACGTCCACTGTACCCACTATCCACTGTAGCCACGTCCGATGGTCTACATGGTGACCTGGGCTGGCATGCATGCATGGCACAGGTGTGGACAGCGCCTCCCTAAATGCGTCTCCATGGTTCTGTCCTGGCAGAGGTACTCATGCTGACGTGATTCCCACGTGACCGCCACGGTGAGTCTTGACATTTCATGCGATCACGCCTCCCCATTTTCTGATGCCGGCACATACACTAATGATACCCCCGGTTCTTTACTGTTGTTTAAGGCAGAAGACTTGATTGGCCGACATTTTACTTACTCCTTCCCTACCACCATCAGCAAAGCTTTTACTTTGGATGTTGTGAGACAATATCTGTTATTGGCCATTGGTGTATATTTAAGGTGGTTCTTGGAGGTGTAATGCCACCCCTGAAAGCTGAAATGTACGCAGAAGCTTCCTGTAATCACACTCCACAAGAGGTAATTCTTCTACTTTACAAATGTTAGCTTAATTTTTGAGCTTTTTTCATATTGGTTATGCTGTATACGTGTATCTCTGTCAGGGCTGTATTTTGCCTTCATGCTGCCCTAGGCACTTTAAGTGGTCGTGCCCCTTAGTGACAACGTAAAACTGAGTTTTCGCTCACAACATCTGTTTAAGGCAGATCTACTCTGTAAAACACTTTAAAAAGTATCAATGAGAAACGAAGGGCACTAACCCCCCCCCATGGGGATCACCACAGGCACATCAAAACATAGCATGAGTATAAAATATTCCCACCACACCGTCCCCACTTATATACTGTGACT
Source organism: Anomaloglossus baeobatrachus (assembly GCF_048569485.1). NCBI lineage: Eukaryota > Metazoa > Chordata > Amphibia > Anura > Aromobatidae > Anomaloglossus > Anomaloglossus baeobatrachus. The sequence goes on along the minus strand of NC_134359.1, from coordinate 252,374,299 downwards.
GTCACACAGCCCGTAATAAACTACACACTACCCTCGCTTATAAATTATAGCCACCACACCTTCCTCGAAATATGATCTGCACATTGTGCTCACATCATGCTGCCCCCCCTCACAGTGTCCCATGCATGTGTCGCGGGCGGAGGAGGGGACGCTGCGCTCTCCCACTGCTCGGGTCCGGCTGCTCTGCGGCTGCTGCTGCTCGGTGGTGGCTCGAGCGGTGGGCCGGATCCCGGGGACTCGAGCGGCGTTCCTCGCCCGTGAGTGAAAAGGGAGGGGAATGAATTGATTGTGGGGATTTGATATTGTCCGTGACGCCACCCACGATTGTGGTGAGATTGGTGACACCACCGCTGCTCTGGACGGGGATCCCGGGAGCGATGACAGGGAGCAGCCTGGATGGTAGTTCTCCCCTCCATGGGTAGGGGGTTGGTTGTCCCGGGGCCCGGTGATGGGGGTAGGGATGGATGGCAGGCGGGTTACGGGGCCTGGCGAGGTGCAGGGTCGCGGGGGCAGCGCTGTGCCGCACGACATGGTGGTACTCACTCAGCCAATGATTAGGACACAGTTCTCGGTAAAACACACGGCTGGATGGACGGGTCCCACAGACGGCTGCGGTGTTTCTCCTCCCGGCAGGTTGATGGTGACTGCCTTTCCCGCACCTGTGTACTGTAAACGGTTCCAATGGGTTCCCACCGGTAACCCGCTCCCCAGCTTGGATGGGTGCTGAAGGAGCCCCTTTTTGCCCGCAGGCTCTGGCCCTGGGAACTTTAGCCTTGGCAGTGACTGTGTTTCCCTCTCTCGGTTGGACGGTTGCCTTCTGTCGGGACTTGGCAGCTGGGAAACCCAGGAGGTTCCCTTCGCTAACGGATTTGGCAAATTCACGGCGACTCCTAGCCTTGCCGGGGTCCGCAGGCCCCTGCCAGATGGTGCTGACTTCTCTTCGTGTACCGGTCCGGTACCGCCGGGCCACCGCCCATCCACGGTCCTTACGAGTCCTAAACTCCGATAGGCCACTCCTGCAGACAGTCACCACCGTCTGCCAACCTTGCTGATCCGTCCGGGCCACACACCCGGACCAACTTCAGTCTGCTTAACTGCCACTTTCCTTCCTTCCACTTTCCACTCTCAAACTGATCTCTCTGCTTTCCCGCCTCCAGGACTGTGAACTCCTCGGCGGGCGGAGACCAACCACCTGGCTCCACCCCCTGGTGTGGACATCAGCCCCTGGAGGAAGGCAACAAGGGTTTTTGTCTGACTTAGGTGTGCCTGACCGGGAGTGTGGGGTGTGTTGGTGTTGTTCTCTGTGGCCCCTGGCTTGTCCAGGGTGCCACATTCCCCCTTAGTAAAATGCAGATCGTCCGCGGGCTGCCCGTCCATCACCGGTTTTATTTTCATAACTGAAAAGATAAACGGTAAAACAGGTTACAATTATAATAACATCTTCCCACATCGGGAGGTATTCTTATTTAAACGTTACTAAACGGATACGGCTTCCGCTCTCTCCCACCCAAGTAACCTGGCCCTGATGCTGCCCCTAAGCAAATGGGCAGCACCCCTTGACCCCAGTCCAGCACAAGTTATCCGAGCGGGTTCTGTCCTTTTAAGGGAACCAACATCCATGGGGAACCCCTGAAACCCCCAGAGGATTGATACCGGTTCCGGTGGTGGCTGGGCCCCAGCCTGCTGCACTGCGGGCCCTTCCTCCAATCTGCCTCTCCGGAGGCGGCAACGGTGAAAGCCACAAACATAATTATTTAAAAGCCACAAGTTCGTGGTTGCCCTGCTAGTTCTCAGGCTTGTCCATAAGGAGTCCCTTACGCAAAACTTGTAAACAGTCCCCACGGGGACAACGGTGACGGCAACGACCGGTCTCAATCACGGTTTGTCAATCAGTTGAACTTCTCATCAATTATTTACTTATCATTCTTTTACAACTTTTTAACACACACAGCTGGTGGTCTCAACGGGGACAACTTTTAGGCGGAGGACCGCCGACTTCACTGCTCGCTTTCATCATCCTCAGCCGGCCCCGGGTGGAGGAACACAGGAATCAGCCCCTCCAGCGCATAGCAGGCGCGACGGGGAAGGGCCGCACGGTACCCATTATTTCCGCTCCGGGGGATGTAAGTGGCCTCCATGTCACACAGGGCAACGACCCCTTCGTCTTCCTCGGAAACAGGCTCTGTGTCCGGTCCGGAGTCGCTGTCATCCGTTCCTGCGCCAGGCGGGTCGCCGCCAGCTGCCGCAGCCTCTGGGCTCGCCACTCTCTCAGCCACTGCCACGAAGGGGTGTACGCCAGACGGACCAGGCGCAGCACAGTGCACGGGCAAGGAAGACGGAGGCGGCATGGGGGCCAGGGGTAGACCGGGTCCCTCAGCCGCTATGGCCGGTCCCTCAGGGACACAGGGGCGTGGGTCACTCACCAGCTCCTCCATCATTGCTTCCATTCCATACACCCGGGCGACCGCAGCTACCTCCTCCACCTCCGCGGTCCACTGCTCCATCAGCCTACATATCTGCCTCCGGTAGTGTCGGCAGATCCCTGCCGTTCGGGCCCTCAGCCTTGCCGCTGTTCCGGGCACCGGCTCGGTAGCCTCCGCATAGCTGGGTGGAGCGGACATTCTTTGCAAGGGTTAGCGGATCGTGGGGTCCCGGCGTCCCTGCCTTTATAGCCGGGGGCTACATGCGGCCAGACGCCATCAGTCCCCCTTAGTCTCTTTCTGGCTCCTCCTCTACAGGGGCGGGGTTTTGGCCTTCGCGCCTCCACTGCTCGAGGAGACGCTCGAGCGGGAATTTTTCGCGCCCAAGATGGCGGCTTCTCAAACTTTTCGGCCGGACACCTCCGGCGGTCACAAGGCGCACCTCTACCAGACGGCAGAGCGGTAAGATCCTATTCGTGACGCCAAGTTGTCGCGGGCGGAGGAGGGGACGCTGCGCTCTCCCACTGCTCGGGTCCGGCCGCTCTGCGGCTGCTGCTGCTCGGTGGTGGCTTGAGCGGTGGGCCGGATCCCGGGGACTCGAGCGGCGTTCCTCACCCGTGAGTGAAAAGGGAGGGGAATGAATTGATTGTGGGGATTTGATATTGTCCGTGACGCCACCCACGGTTGTGGTAAGATCGGTGACACCACCGCTGCTCTGGACGGGGATCCCGGGAGCGATGACAGGGAGCAGCCTGGATGGTAGTTCTCCCCTCCGTGGGTAGGGGGTTGGTTGTCCCGGGGCCCGGTGATGGGGGTAGGGATGGATGGCAGGCGGGTTACGGGGCCTGGCGAGGTGCAGGGTCGCGGGGGCAGCGCTGTGCCGCATGGCACGGTGGTACTCACTTAGCCAATGATGAGGACACAGTTCTCGGTAAAACACACAGCTGGATGGACGGGTCCCGCAGACGGCTGCGGTGTTTCTCCTCCCGGCAGGTTGATGGTGACTGCCTTTCCCTGCACCTGTGTACTGTAAACGGTTCCAATGGGTTCCCACCGGTAACCCGCTCCCCAGCTTGGATGGGTGCTGAAGGAGCCCCTTTTTGCCCGCAGGCTCTGGCCCTGGGAACTTTAGCCTTGGCGGTGACTGTGTCTCCCTCTCTCGGTTGGACGGTTGCCTTCTGTCTGGACTTGGCTGCTGGGAAACCCAGGAGGTTCCCTTCGCTAACGGATTTGGCAAATGCACGGCGACTCCTAGCCTTGCTGGGGTCCGCAGGCCCCTGCCAGATGGTGCTGACTTCTCTTCGTGTACCGGTTCGGTACCGCTGGGCCACCGCCCGTCCACGGTCCTTACGGTAAACTCCGATAGGCCACTCCTGCAGACGGTCATCACCGTCTGCCAACCTTGCTGATCCGTCCGGGCCACACACCCGGACCAACTTCAGTCTGCTTAACTGCCACTTTCCTTCCTTCCACTTTCCACTCTCAAACTGATCTCTCTGCTTTCCCGCCTCCAGGACTGTGAACTCCTCGGCGGGCGGAGACCAACCGCCTGGCTCCACCCCCTGGTGTGGACATCAGCCCTTGGAGGAAGGCAACAAGGGTTTTTGTCTGACTTAGGTGTGCCTGACCGGGAGTGTCGGGTGTGTTGGTGTTGTTCTCTGTGGCCCCTGGCTTGTCCAGGGCGCCACACATGCTGCCCCCTCCACAGTGTCCCATGCATGCTGCCCCCTCCTCACAGTGTCCCATGCATGCTGCCCCCTCCTCACAGTGTCCCATGCAAGCTGCCCCCTCCTCACAGTGTCCCATGCATGCTGCCCCCTCCTCACAGTGTCCCATGCATGCTGCCCCCTCCTCACAGTGTTCCATGCATGCTGCCCCCTCCTCACAATGTCCCATGCATGCTGCTCCCTCCTCACAGTGTCCCACGCATGCTGCCCCCTCCTCACAGTGTCCCATGTATGCTGCCCCCTCCTCAGTGTCCCATTCATGCTGCCCCCTCCTCACAGTGTCCCATGCATACTGCCCCCTCCTCACAGTGTCCCATGCATACTGCCCCCTCCTCACAGTGTCCCATACATGCTGCCCCCTCCTCACAGTGTCCCATGCATGCTGCCCCCTTCTCACAGTGTCCCATGCATGCTGCCCCTCTCCATGAGCTCCTAATGCTGCCTTCCTCTTTACCAAAATGACACCTCCATTTTGCCCCACTCATGCTAAGACCACCACACTAGAGCTTATGCTGAGACACCCCCCCACACACACACTACCCCACTCTTGATATTGACTCCCCTACATTGCTCCACTCCATACTGAGCCCACACATGCTGCCCCTTCTGCATAATGAGCTCCCAATGCTGCCCCCCTCTAATTCTGAGTCCTTACACTCCCCCCACCCAATCGATTTTGTCATTGCACTATCCCTCAACCCTTGTCCCCTGTCTCTATCATTAGCCCCTATCTCCCACTCCCCCAGCAGCAGCCTCTCTCCCCCCGCCTCCAGCAGCAGCCTCTTCCCCAGCATCAGCCTCTCTCCCACCAGCCTCCCCCAGTCTCAGCCTCTCTTCCCTCAGCATCAGCCTCTCTCCCCCAGCTTCAGGCTCTCTCCCCCTTGCCTACCCCAGCATCAGCCTCACTCCCCAGTCTCCGCCAGCATCAGCCTCACTCCCCAGTCTCCGCCAGCATCAGCCTCACCCCCCCATCCTCCGCCAGCACCAGCCTCTCTCCACTCAGTCTCCTCCAGCACCAGCCTCTCTCCAGTCACCCTCTCCCAGCATCAGCCTCTCTCCCCCCAGCCTCCGCCAGCATCAGCCTCTGCCTCCCCCCAGCCTCCCCCCAGTCTCAGCCTCTGCCTCCCCCCAGCCTCCCCCCAGTCTCAGCCTCTGCCTCCCCCCAGCCTCCCCCCAGTCTCAGCCTCTGCCTCCCTCCAGCCTCCCCCCAGTCTCAGCCTTTGCCTCCCTCCAGCCTCCCCCCAGTCTCAGCCTCTGCCTCTCCCCAGCCTCCCCCCAGTCTCAGCCTCTGCCTCCTTCCAGCCTCCACCCAGTCTCAGCCTCTGCCTCTCTCCAGTCTCAGACTCTGCCTCCCTCCAGCCTCCCCCCAATCTCAACCTCCGCCTCCCTCCAGCCTCCCCCCAGTCTCAGCCTCTGTCTCCCTCCAGCCTCCCCCCAGTCTCAGCCGCCTCCCCCCAGTCTCAGCCTCTGCCTCCCTCCAGCCTCCTCCCAGTATCAGCCTCTGCCTGCCTCCAGCCTCCCCCAGTCTCAGCCTCTGCCTCCCTCCAGCTTCCCCCCAGTCTCAGCCTCTGCCTCCCTCCAGCCTCCCCCCAGTCGCAGCCTCTGCCTCCCTCCAGCCTCCCCCCAGTCTCAGCCTCTTCCTCCCTCCAGCCTCCCCCCAGTCTCAGCCTCTGCCTCCCTCCAGCCTCCCCCCAGTCTCAGCCTCTGCCTCCCTGCAGCCTCCCCCAAGTCTCAGCCTTTGCCTCCCTGCAGCCTCCCCCCAGTCTCAGCCTCTGCCTCCCTCCAGTCTCAGACTCTTCCTCCCTCCAGCCTCCCCCCCAGTCTCAGCCTCTGCCTCCCTCCAGCCTCAGCCTCTGCCTCCCTCCAGCCTCCCCCCAGTCTCAGCCTCTGCCTGCCCCTCGTCCACTATCCTCATATTGCAGCCTCTGCCTGTCCCTCGTCCACTATCCTCACATTGCAGCCTCTGCCTCTGCCTGTCCCTCGTCCACAGCACTGGAACTCTGCCAGCGGTTACCTGCTTTTGTGTCTCCCGCCTCCTCTTGCTGCTGCCGCTCCTCCTACAGTGTCCGTCATCCTCCTGCTGCTGCTGGCTCCGGTGAGTGTTCTGTCCTCCGCGGCATCTGCAGCATTGGATGCCACAGCACGGAGCTGATTGGCGCGCCTCTGACCCCGGAAGTGCAGGCACTTCCAGGGTAAATCAGTTCTCTGTGCCCGGCGGCGCCCACAGTTTATCTGTATTCGCGTCTCCCCCCCCCCCACCTGGCCCCCTTCCCCTCCCCACCTGGCCCCCTTCCCCTCCCCCTCCGAAAACACAGCGGACTTAGACTGTCCGGAGGGGGAGAAGATGTAAAAAAAAATTTTTTATTGCAGCCAGAAAGTGCCGCCCCCCCGCATTGTGGTGCCCCAGGCACGGGACCACGGGTGCCTAATGGTAAATATGGCCCTGATCTCTGTGTAAATTAATAACTTAGATTACACCAGTCTGCTCCATTTTCCCTTTCTAGGCTGTTACTATCTAGTCATACTTTATATGCACATGCATTTTGTTGTCTTATGTGGGTGCGTGGTGCCACCTGCTGGCCTCCCACTTTTTTAACCATTTTTGTGTCAAATTGTTAATTAATAATATAACTTTATATAAAATAGTTTGCTGTATGGTTTTCTGTGTAGGATTACATATACTTGTAAGACGTGTGCCTAATATAATGTAGTAAAAAATGTAAAGACCCCACAGAAACGCACCCCTCATCCACTATACCATTACCAGAGATTGCAGATTGATTATATACAGTACATCTACTACAGGCCGCTTTACACGCTACATCGCTAAAGCGATGTCGTTGGGGTCACGGAATTTGTGACGTACATCCGGCTGCGTTAGCGATGCCGATTTTCGTTGCTGCTGCATGTATGATGTTGTTCATCGTTCCTGCGGCAGCACACATCGTTATGTGTGACACCGCAGGAGCGACGAACATCTCCTTACCTGCGTCCACCGGCAATGCGGAAACAAGGAGGTGGGCATGATGTTACGTCCCGCTCATCTCTGCCCCTCCGCTTCTATTGGGTGGCGGTTCAGTGACGCTGCTGTGACGTAGCTGTGATGCTGAATGAACCGCTCCCTCAGAAAGGAGGCGGTTCGCCGGTCACAGCGACATCGCAAAGCAGGAATGTGCGTGTGACGCTGCCAAAGCAATAATGTTCGCTGTTACGAGGGGGACCCGGGGAAGCGTGCCAAGATGGGGAATGGACAGCTTCCGCCGGTCAAGATCCACTGTGCGGTGTAAGGGACCGCTGCTATGGTGGGTGAAGAGTGAGCGGGTTGCTGCTAGCAATCGTCTGGAATGTCACAGACGATCTATGTACACCGGTCTGCTCTAACCCGTGTGGGTTGTATGGCAGGGATCACACGGCTCGGTGTACCTGTTGCACGGGGAAGCACAGAGGTGCCCACGCACGTGTGCCAGTGGAAGTCACGAGAATATGGCACGAGGGTAGCACAGAGGTGCCCACGCACGTGTGCTTTCAATAACCAGGTGAGTCCAGTGGAGACTCGAGGAGCTCACCTGGGACAGGAACACGGCCTGTAGAAGGAGCTACTGCCGGAGCAGCAAGGCAGGGACACGGCCTGCAAACCAGGGGCTGCCTAAGCAGCAAGGGCCAAGCCCACAGAGGAAGATAATGCCTGAGCAGTGGCGTGGCAGCACGCTGCCAGACATCCAAACATAGAAGGACGGTCGCGCGCCGCCATGATGGCAGGAGGAGCTTTTAAGGAGGTGTAGCTCCAGCCAAGGGCGGGCGCGAGGCGGAGATGACGGACTTGACCCAATCAGGATCCACGACATTCCAGCCTGGCCAGTCAGGATTCACCACGCCACCAGCCTTGTCATCAAGCCGTGTGACGTCAGTGGGCGAATCAGGATCCACCAAGCATAGCACATGCTCACCCTCCTGCCTCTGGGAAATAGAGGCGGGATCCTCGGTCTCACAATGTGTAGAGATAACGGGAGTCTCACTGCTTCCCTGAGCAGCAAACCTCTGCACATTGCGCAACCTCACAGACCTTCGAGGCTGCTGAGCAGGAGGAGCTGCGGCAGGAAAGGAATGGGAGACCGTCTCATTTCTTGCAACAGGAGTACCACTAGGTGTCACCCTTGTGCTGCCTCTCTGAGGAGGTTTCTCCTGCACTCTGCGCAGTCTGGCAGACCTTCGGCGCTGCTGAGGAGGAGCACTCGTGGCAGGCAAGGAGACTGTCTCATTCCTTGCCACAGGAGAGCCACGAGGTGTAACATTACCCCCCCGTCTAGGCCCCCCCCCTGCCCATGCTCAAAGGCCGCTATCAAACCCGGGGCGTGGATATGATCCTCCAATTCCCAGGATCTATGCTCCGGACCACGGCCGACCCACTCCACAAGGTAGTACCTCCTGCCCCGTATAACTTTTGTCTCCACAAGCTTTGCCACCTCAGAGTCGTCGGGCGGGGGGTCAGTTTGAGGCGTCAGGGACCCCGAGAACTTATTAAGTCGTACGGGTTTCAGGAGGGACACGTGAAAGGTGTTGGCTATAGCCCAGCGTGGAGGGAGCTGGAGTCGGTATGCCACCGGGTTCACCTGCTCTAGCACTTTAAACGGACCCAGGTACCTAGGGGCGAACTTGGCTGCCTGTACCCGTAGGTTAACATTCTTAGAGGACAGCCACACTAGGTCACCAGGGGCGAAGGATGGTGCAGGGCGGCGGCGCTCATCAGCCGTTGTCACCATCCGGTCTTTAGCCCTCTTAAGGGCCTCTTGGGTGTTATCCCAGATCTCCCGGGCCTCGGTCGCCCAATCCTCCACTCTAGGATCGGGTGACGTTATGGGCATAGGAACCGGGATTCTGGGATGTTGTCCGTTATTGAGCAGGAACGGAGTCTGACCAGAGGATTCATGGACCGAATTATTAATGGCAAATTCGGCCCAAGGAAGGAGGTTAGCCCAGTTGTCGTGGTGCGCGGAGATAAAATGGCGGAGGTAAGTTACCAAGGTCTGATTGGTCCTCTCTACCAGTCCATTGGTTTCGGGATGGTATGCGGAGGAGATGTTCAGCTCTATCTGCAGGAGCTTACAGAGCTCTCTCCAGAAGCGAGACGCGAACTGGGGACCCCGGTCGCTCACCACCTTGTCAGGCATGCCATGCAGCCTAAATACATGCCTAATGAATAAGGTGGCGAGAGCACGTGACGTCGGGAGTCGTGGGAGAGGCACCAAGTGGACCATTTTAGAGAAGTGATCCGTGATGACCCATACGACCTTGTGACCTGCTGACTTGGGCAGATCTCCCAGGAAGTCCATTCCCACCACTTCCCAGGGACGATCCGGCACTGGCAGTGGGTGAAGAAGACCTGCCGGTCTCTGCCGGGACGGCTTATTCCGTGCACACGACATACAGGCTCCCACATACTCCTGTATGTCCTGGGGTAGTCTCGGCCACCAATAGTGCCTAGTCACAAGGTCTCTGGTCCTTTTGACTCCAAAGTGGCCCCCGACCTTGGAGGCATGGGCCCACGATAGCACCTCATTCCGTAGTTCAGGGGGAACGAGGGTCTTGCCAGGTGGCACCTGGTCCAAAGAAGTGGGAGTGACCATCCTCAAGCTGTCCGGGGGTAGTATAAGACGAGGCTCCTCCTCGTCCTCCTCCAACACAACCATACAACGTGACAAGGCATCGGCCCGTACGTTCTTCTCACCGGCCAGGTGGCGGATAATAAAGCGGAACCGGGAGAAGAACAAGGACCAACGGGCCTGCCTTGGGTTCAGGCGTTGTGCTGTCTGGAGGTATGTGAGATTTTTATGGTCGGAAAATACTTCAAATGGATGCTTCGCACCCTCCAGGAGATGCCGCCATTCCTGGAATGCTAGTTTCATCGCCAGTAACTCCCTATCCCCTATGGAGTAGTTCCTCTCGGCCGGAGAAAAGGTTTTGGAGAAAAAGAAACATGGATGCTTCCTTCCTCGTTCGTCTTTCTGGTACAGGACTGCACCAGCACCGACCGAAGAGGCGTCTACCTCTAGTAGAAAGGGTTTGGAGATGTCTGGACGATGAAGGATGGGAGCTCTGGAGAAGTAAGTTTTGAGAGTGTGAAATGCCTCTACCGTTTCCCGTGTCCATGCTTTGGGATTAGCGCCCTTGCGGGTAAGGGCAATGATGGGTGCTGCCACCGTCGAGAAGTTGGGAATGAACTGGCGATAATAATTGATAAACCCCAAGAATCGCTGGATCACTTTCAGCGAGCGGGGCTCAGGCCATTTCATCACTGTCTCCAACTTCCCCGGATCCATTGCTAACCCCTGACTGGACACGATATACCCCAGGAACGGCAAGGATTCACGTTCAAAAACGCACTTTTCTAGCTTAGCATATAACGAATGAGTGCGGAGCCTCTTAAGTACTCGGATGACATCCCTCCGATGGGTGGCAAGATCGGGGGAGAAGATAAGGATATCATCCAGGTATGCAACCACGGAAAGATACAAATCCCGGAAAACATCATTCACAAAGTCTTGAAATACGGCGGGGGCATTGCAGAGTCCGAAGGGCATTACGAGATACTCGTAGTGACCGTCCCTGGTGTTGAAGGCGGTCTTCCACTCATCGCCCTCTCGGACTCACACTAGATTATACGCCCCGCATAGATCCAGCTTCGTGAAGATCTTTGCCCCGCGGAATCGATCAAATAACTCCGTAATGAGGGGCAAAGGGTATTTGTTTTTGATCGTGATTGCATTTAATCCCCTGTAATCGATACAGGGGCGTAGATCCCCTTCCTTCTTTTGCACGAAGAAGAACCCCGCACCGGCCGGTGAAATAGACTTGCGAATGAACCCTTTTGCCAGGCTGTCCTGAATATATTTGGACATAGCCTCCGTCTCTGGAGCAGAGAGGGGATACACTCTGCCCCTAGGGGGCTCGGAGCCTGGCTTCAGGTCTATTCGGCAATCGTATGGCCGGTGGGGAGGAAGGGTATCTGCGGCCCTCTTGGAGAAGACGTCCCTGTAGGCCTCATAAGGTGTCGGTAAACCTGGCTCCCCTGTATTCCCTGAGGACCCAACCGACCTAATGGTAGCGGGTGGTTCGGTAGTCACGAGGTGCTCCCTACAGGATCCTGCCCATGATGAGATCTCCCCTGTTGCCCAGTTGAGTATAGGAGCATGCTGTCTCAACCAGGGGAGGCCCAGTAGGATCTCATCCGTCCCCCCTGGAAGCACCAGGAAGGACACCTGCTCATGGTGTCCTGGTGATACTTCCATCCTGAGAGGGATGGTGATCTGGGTGATGGGATCGACTAGTAGGGACCCGTTGACTACCCGAACCCTGAGTGGCTTGGGCAAGAGAACCAGGGGAACTGAGTATCGGGTTGCCAGGGAGGTCGAAATGAAATTGCCATCAGCGCCTGAGTCCAGGCAGGCCAGAGCAGAGAAGAGAGTAGTGCCAAACTGCAACTGGGCGCTGATAGTCAACCTAGAGGGAGAAGCAGCATCTAGGAACCCCCCTCTGATGGAAACTAGACGCTGTCTTTTCCCGACGGTTTGGGACATCGGGTAGCTATGTGTCCCCTCTGCCCACAGGAAAAGCAGATGACACCAGACCGAGAACCTGGGGTAGAGGAGACCGCTTTGGACACCTCCATTGACTCCACGGAGTCGCCTACAGAGCTGGCTGGGAGACCTGTCTGGTGGAAGACGGGAGCCAGACGCTTTTTAGGCCGTGAGGACGTGGGTGCTGAAGAGACCTTGAGCCTCCGCTCCGCCTGGCGGATGTCTATGCGAGAGGCAACCACAATCAAGGACTCTAAAGTAGCAGGCACCACACGCGTGGCCAGTGCGTCTTTGACGAACCCTGCCAGGCCCTCCCAGAACACAGGGACAAGGACCTTATCGGGCCAGTCCAGCTCTGCGGCAAGTGTCCTAAAGTGTACGGCAAAGTCCCCGACTGAAGTGGACCCTTGCCGAAGTCGTAGGAGGCGCAGCGCGGAGTCGTGGGTGACTTGAGGCCCGAGGAACACCATTCTCATGGCCCCAAGATAAGATGCTAAGTTAGTCACCACCCGATCTCAGCGCTCCCACAACGGCGTAGACCACTTCAGCGCTCTCCCTGTGAGCAGGGACTGGACGAAGGCTACCTTCGCCTTCTCGGTAGCGTAAAGATTCGCGGACAGCTCTAAGTAGGTGGTAACTTGGTTTATAAACCCACGGCGCTCGGAGCTGTCCCCGCTAAAGCGCTCTGGAAGCGCAAGGCGAGGAGACCTTCCGCCCAATAGCACAGCCTGGGTAGCCGCCTGGGTGGCGACTGTCGTCAGAGCAGTCTTGTCGGAGGAAGACTGCTCCACTGCTGCCAAACGTGATTCCAACTGCTGCACATAACGCAGCAACTGCTGCTGCTCTTCAGCCATAGCCAGACCTTTGGCGCGACCGTAATGTTACGAGGGGGACCCGGGGAAGCGTGCCAAGATGGGGAATGGACAGCTTCCGCCGGTCAAGGTCCACTGTGCGGTGTAAGGGACCGCTGCTATGGTGGGTGAAGAGTGAGTGGGTTGCTGCTAGCGATCGTCTGGAATGTCACAGACGATCTATGTACACCGGTCTGCTCTAACCCGTGTGGGTTGTATGGCAGGGATCACACGGCTCGGTGTACCTGTTGCACGGGGAAGCACAGATGTGCCCACGCACGTGTGCCAGTGGAAGTCACGAGAATATGGCACGAGGGTAGCACAGAGGTGCCCACGCACGTGTGCTTTCAATAACCAGGTGAGTCCAGTGGAGACTCGAGGAGCTCACCTGGGACAGGAACACGGCCTGTAGAAGGAGCTACTGCCGGAGCAGCAAGGCAGGGACACGGCCTGCAAACCAGGGGCTGCCTAAGCAGCAAGGGCCAAGCCCACAGAGGAAGATAATGCCTGAGCAGTGGCGTGGCAGCACGCTGCCAGACATCCAAACATAGAAGGACGGTCGCGCGCCGCCATGATGGCAGGAGGAGCTTTTAAGGAGGTGTAGCTCCAGCCAAGGGCGGGCGCGAGGCGGAGATGACGGACTTGACCCAATCAGGATCCACGACATCCCAGCCTGGCCAGTCAGGATTCACCACGTCACCAGCCTTGTCATCAAGCCGTGTGACGTCAGTGGGCGAATCAGGATCCACCAAGCATAGCACATGCTCACCCTCCTGCCTCTGGGAAATAGAGGCGGGATCCTCGGTCTCACAATGTGTAGAGATAACGGGAGTCTCACTGCTTCCCTGAGCAGCAAACCTCTGCACATTGCGCAACCTCACAGACCTTCGAGGCTGCTGAGCAGGAGGAGCTGCGGCAGGAAAGGAATGGGAGACCGTCTCATTTCTTGCAACAGGAGTACCACTAGGTGTCACCCTTGTTCTGCCTCTCTGAGGAGGTTTCTCCTGCACTCTGCGCAGTCTGGCAGACCTTCGGCGCTGCTGAGGAGGAGCACTCGTGGCAGGCAAGGAGACTGTCTCATTCCTTGCCACAGGAGAGCCACGAGGTGTAACAGTTCGCTACGGCAGCGATCACCACATATCGGCCGTACGACGGGGGCGGGTGAGATCGCGCTCGACATCGCCAGCAAATGCTAGTCATGTCGCAGCGTGTAAAGCGGCCTTATGAGTTGATTTATATGAGTTTTTGTGCTTGTTGTGTTAATTCTTTCCAGGAGGCAGATCCAGTGCAGAAAACTGCAGAAAACTATGCTACTGCAGAAAAACTTAGAATGGAGGGGGTATGTCAAAGTGGGGTTTCTTACAGTGTTAGGCCTCTGCCACATTCACGTGAAAATCACGCACGTGCCGAGAGACACATATTTCCCCTGCGTGTTGCGTGCAGGTAAGTACGTGTCTCTGGTACGTGCGGGACACGTGTGTTCTACGTGTGCTATCCGCGATAGCACACGTAGAACCGGTAATTAACATACTCACCTGGTCCTTCCTGCTGTCCGCGCTGCTGTCCGTGGTGCTTATCCTCGGTCTCCAGCCCTCCTGTTTCCCCGCTGCTGCTGCTGTCCGGCAGTGAAGTGAATATTCTATGAGATTAATGAGCGGCGGTCGGCAGCAAGAGGCAGCAGCGGCAGAGACAGGAGGGCTGGAGAAGGTGAGTAAATGTTTTTTTTTTTTCCACTGACACGTGTGTTTTCTCCGGCGCGTGTCACACGGGACCGCATCCACACTACACCCGTGTGGTATGGGTGCGGGCCGTGTGACACCCGTGCTGCGGGAGAAAACACTGACATGTCAGCGCTTTGAAAAACGCACACACATACAAACGCACACGGACACACGTTCCATGTGGTTTTACGTGTGTGTGCCTGCTACAATAGGGTAGCATTGCTTAACGTGTCTCCGTGTCGGCGGCACGTGTAAAAAATGACAAACACGTGCCGGCGGCACGGTTGTGTGTTGCAGGCCTTAAAGGTAAAGATTTTATAGGGGAGGTAATTAGGGAGATCTTACATTATCTGGGAATTGGGAGGCTTTCCACACTCCTTACCATCTACAGAGCAGTAGGAAGGTGGAAAGGCTGAATAGAACATTCAAGATAAAAATCCAAAAAGCAAAGATGGAGACTGGCAAGTCATGTATTTGTCGGGGGCGGGGGCCAGCTTCCCAGTCGCGGGAGCTGCTCGGGGAGATCGGGCTCGAATCTGGTGCCTTCTCCTCGGTGGCTCGAGTGGGGCCGGACCCGGGGCTCGAGTAGCGCTCCTCGCCCACGAGTGAATAAGGGAGGAATTTGGGGGTTTGTATAGAGTTCATGATGCCACCCACGGGTTGTGGTGATGGAGGGCACCACCGCTGCTGGTGACGGGGTTCCCTGGAGCGATGGCGGGGAGCAGCTAGGTGTTGACCTCTCTGTGGATAGGGGCGGTTGGTCCTGGGGCCCGGTGGGAGGTTGGATTCCCGTAGGATGGGGTGCAGGGTTGCGGTGCAGCGCGGCGCGGTGCCGGATGGCACTGGTGTACTCACTCAGACACAGATGGACAGAGTCTCTGGTAAACCAAACGGCTGGATGGACAGAGCCCGCAGCCGGCTGCGGTGTTCTCCCTGGATGGGTTGATGGTGGCTGTCGTTTCCCTGCACCTGTGTTTTGTGTCTTGACTCCAATGCCTGGGCACCGGTAGTCCGCTTCCTGACGTATACGTGCCGGAGGTTGCCCTTTTGCCCGCAGACGCTGGCCCTTTGGATCTCTGGCCCTTCGCTTATCCGGAACGGTTGGGCTGTTGCCTTCAATCGGGACTTGGGTGGGAATGAAACCCTGAGGTCCAGACCGCAATCAGAAAATTTGACTAGAGGTTGGCTTTAAGCCTAGTCGGGGTCTGAGTACCCTGCCTGGTGCTTGGCTCCAATCGGCTCCCCGGTTCGGTACCGGCGGGCCACCGCCCTACCCCGGTCCTACGGTTCTGCTGACCTTCGCCAACTCCTGCAGACGGCCACCACCATCTGCCGACCTTGCTGGAAGTGCCTGGGCTCCAACCCAGACACCAACAGTTTTCACTCCTCACTCACTCCTGCCCACAACTGGACTGACTACTGTGTTTTTCCCGCCTCCAGCCTGTGAACTCCTCGGTGGGCGGGGCCAACCACCTGGCTCCACCCCACCTGGTGTGGACATCAACCCTGGAGGGTGGCAACAAGGGTTTCATGTGTGACTGGTGTGACCTGTCCAGGGAAGGGGGGGTGCATGGTGTTGTGTAATGACCTGTGACCCCTGGGGTCCAGGGCGTCACAGATTGAATGCTTGTTTTTGCTTTTTCTCTCTCTCTCTTTTTTTTTTTTTAAATAGGTCTTCTCTCCACGTATAATATTTTTTGGCTTAGCACATAGCAAAGAATTATATTTCTCACAGATACTTCAGATACAGCATGGTCAGCGATGTACAATTCCTTATATAATTTACTAAACATTGTGGTAAACAGCTGTTTTCTTCAATTCTAGATCCTAAAAAGACAAGCAAGAAAGAGCCATGAGCCAAAATTAGATGGGCCAATCCAGCTTCTCCCAACTACAACTTCCATGAATTTTGAGGGAAAACCCATTTGGATATGTAGCGCCCACGGGTCAGGGGGTTAGCCTACTCGTATTTGGGCCATTGAGGGTCAGGTCTGGAGGTGTCACGGGTGGCCATGCCCGGTTCCGTTGCCCCGATGTGTACACAAATAGAGGAAAAAGTTGGGTGATGGGGATGGTTTGTAGTGACGCCACCTGTGGTACACGGTCAGGTATTTAGCCACCGCTACATGGATCCTTGCTGGGGCCGGTGTTAATGCAGCCGAGGTGTTGTCGTTTCCCAAAGGTGGAGCAGGCCCTGGGAGGACGATGGGGATGGCAGTCTTTGGGAGCACCAAAGTGCGGGGCAATAGCGTCGGTAAGCTGAGTCTCAGCAGCTGCGGTTCCAGGTTTCTTTACTCACTGATTGGATTCTGCACCCCAGGTACTGGTCTCTGCCGTCACAGGCTCCGGTCAATCCTGGATCCCTTGGAGGCGGTACACGGTGGGCCCTTCCTTCCAGCGCTACTTGTTGTGGGTCCCTTTGGCTTGGAGCACTCAGGGTCCCGTCTCCTCTAAATCAGAGTTCTGTCCCATATGTTGGTGGCGCGGGTATCCTTTGGACTTGACCGTGATTAAAGCTCTAAAACCCTGTATGTTATTTGACTCCGGAACCGTGGGTGGTCAGAGGGGCATGGTACCCCCCTGTCCGGCAGATTTTGATGGGGCAACTTGGAGTATACCCCACCATGAGGGCTCTGCACCTTTTTCTGCACTGGCCCAGAGGGAGCAATCAAGATCTCCCCTCGGCCACCGTTAAACTCTTTTGTCGCACTAGAGCTACCAGGTAACACATCCTCTCTACTCCTCTCCTGCTCCAGAACCCCTATTTTCTGTAATATTGGCTCCTAACTCCCCCTGGTGGCCGCTCCCACCTCACCCAGGTCCCTAAGCTAGTGGATTGGGGTTCAAATTTTGATGGCGTCCTGTAAAAACCACCCTAAAAGAGACCCCTTTTATACCCGAGCCTAGCCCGGTCCCCAGTGGGGAAGGGGCAACCCATGTGTGTATGTGATTGTGTGGTGGAACCGGTATCGACCTCCTCTGGATCCAGGATAGGTACTACACCTTAAGTGAGGTGCAGTACCCTGTGGTGACCAAAGCCTCAGGGGCGCCACAGATACACAGCAGCTGTTGTACAGAGGCACACTGCCAGGAGAATTAGGGTCTCAACACACCAATTGCTTTACATATACTCTGCTATTTATGTACCTTGATGGTCTTTTGATTGTATATCTTTTATTTCCTTTATTATTGACATTGCTAATCAATATGAGATAACCTTACAGATTTCTTCCAGACTTAACTAGTATGTATACTTTGCTGTGATGGGGGAAACAGGGGGGGGATGGGGTAGAATGGTACAGGGATCCTAGGCTGACCCTACATGTATCCCGATGGTAGACTTAGTGGTAGTCAGGATCAAGCCTCCAACGTGACCTTGTCTCCTGTCCAGGCCCTAACAACTGTGTCCCCATCACCCAGGGGATTGACCTGGACGGAGCTGAACAACCCAACAACACAGAACAATAGACAAGGGTAACAAAGACCTCGAACACACAAAAACTCCACACCAGGAACAATCAAGGAAATATGGCTTAGGAATAATAAGTTAAAACAGGCAGAACAAGAACACTCAGCTTGCACAAACCGCAGAAGACAGCACAGCAGCAAACACCATGTCCTCTCTGCTCCCATGCTAGCTCCTAACTGGATGGAATAACCAGCGAAATACCCAGGAAGCAGAGGGTTTATATCCTCTAACAGAAGTGATTAAGTGCTGACAGCTGAGCACGTCTGCTTCTGCACCAGTGAAGGAATTAACCCTTAATGTGCCCGAAAGAAAAAACTACATTTAAAGTGCATGCTCCAAATGGTAACTGAGAAAGCTGATCCTGAGTCTGTCCTTATGCACGTGATATCTGCATGCTGTTGCATATTTTTCTTCTATATTTACTCATGACACTGTCTACACATAGGAGTTCCCCCCACCCTTTTTGTATAATTACGCTCAACACCACTGGAAATTTTACCCCCACTGGGATGTACAACAGCTACAGTTTCATTGATATTGTATATATTTGTTTACTTCTGTATATTTTGGATTATGTTTCGCTATGCCAATTGTAGTAACTTTGCTAATTTTATTTCAGACAACAGAACATGCCCTTCTGTTTGGACCCCCCCCCCCCCCCCCCGGCTTTCTGTGCTCACAAAAATGTTACAAATATTGTTAATTTAATAAGCCAACTACTTATTTACCCAGATGTATTCATAGTGTGGATCGAATGCACACTGTTGGCAGTCCAGACATATGCATATTCGACAGATTGCAGACTACTATCTGGGTCTACAAGGAGAGGGATCTGCCATTCCTGCAGATCTCTAAACATACTTTATATACGAGGGAAACAGGAAAGGCAAATAATGTCAGGCATATCCCATGAGCTAAAACGTTTGGAATATCACGTCCCTCTATGGTCTACAGGTACAAAATTCTTGTAATATTGAGACCTTAGTTGAATTGTTCAGTAATGTTACTAGCGATATATTTGATGCTTTTAATATTATAGTTTTACAGCTGCTTTTCATTACCACTGTAATTAAACAACACCCTTTTGTTCTAGATTACCTTACTACATTCCAAAGAAGCTTTGTTAGATAGTGGGACCTGTCTGCTGCCACCATGTGGATAACACCAGTACAACAAGGATTATGTAGGAAGTCTGTCTAGCTGCTTGATTGCTCAAGGAAGACTTCAGAAAACTCAATTCCAAAGACAACTGGGACTTTCAGTTGCCCGAATGTTTCAGCTGGCCTAACCTCTCCAACTGGTTCAAAGGAATGGGAGGATGGCTGGTGGGAGTCATGTATCTTGTCGGCAATAATTTGTATTTAAACAATTGTATCAAAATAAATGTTTTGTGTCTCTTAGCTTGGCAAATTTATCTGCTGGAATTGGGCAGATTAAACTTTGCGAAGGACGTATATGAATCAAGCCGCATACAAGGTTATCCTGGAAAAACAGTTGCTTCCTTCTGCTCAGGGAATGTTCCCCAACTCTGACAACTGTTTTTTCCAGCAGGACAATGCGCCGTGCCACACACCTAGGTCAATCAATGTGTGGATGAAGGACCACCACATCAAAACCCTGTCATGGCCAGCCCAATCTCCAGACCTGAACCCCATTGAAAACCTCTGGAATGTAATCAAGAGAAATATAGATAGTCACACTCCATCAAAGAAGAACTGCTTACATTTTTGCACTAGGAGTGGTATAAGGTCACCCAAAAGCTGTGTAAAAGACTGGTGGAAAGCATGCCAAGATGCATGAAAGCTGAGATTAAAAATCATGGTTATTCCACAAAATATTGATTTCTGAACTCTTCCTGAGTTAAAACATTATCAGGATTGTTGTTTCTAAATGATTATCAACTTGTTTTCTTTGTATTATCTGAGGTCTGAAAGCAATGTATTGTTTTGTTATTTTGACCATTTCTTATTTTCAGAAAATAAATACAAAATGTATTGTTTGGAAATTTGGAGACGTTGTCAGCAGTTTATAGAATAAAAGAACAATTTACATTTTACTCAAAAATATACCTAGAAAAAGAAAAATCAGAAAAACTGACAATTTTGCAGTGGTCTCTTAATTTTTGCCAGAGCTGTATATAGCATTTTAACATGCTGTATATAAGAGCCCAGGCTTATGTATAGAAAGTAAAAATCACTTTATAATACTTACGTAAACGGTCGCTGCGGTGGAGTTGGATCATATGGGTGTCTCCGTTCTCCGGTGCCTCCTCTTTTGGCCATCTTCGTCCTCCTTCTGAAGCCTGTGTGCATGATGCATCCTACGTCATACACACTCGCCGGTCCTGCGCAGGCAGATCAAAGTGCCCCTGCGGAGGACGTCAATGCTGGCGAGTGTGGATGACGTAGGATGTGTCATGCACCCCGGACAACAAAGGATGGCCGAAAGAGGAGGCGCTGGCACCGGAAAATGGGGACGCCTGTGACGCCCTGGACCCCAGGGATCACAGGTAACAACACCAACCACACCACACAGACCCCCTCATCCCTTGTGAGGACACACCCGTTACCCTAAAGGGAGACCTGATGCCTCCCTCAGGGCCAGTAGGGCACACTAGGTGGGCGGAGTCAAGTGGAAAGGCACGCCCACCGGGGAGACTACTGTCCTGAGGCAGGAAATACAAACAAATTAAGTGTAGAGAGTGACAGGAGGTGTAAAGGAGAGAAGCTGTCAGGGACCCGGGTAGGAGCCTGGGATTCCCTTAACGTCAGGCAGGCAGACAGTGGTGGCCGCCTGCAGGAGTACTGGTACAGCAACCGGCGGAACCATAGGGACTGGGCCAGGGTTGGAGCCCGCCGGCCCTGAACCGGGGAGTCAACCGTTTACCGGAGCACCAGAAACCAGGTACTCAGACCCCGTCCTAGCTTAGAAGCCACTGAGTTTAGGCAAATTAACTGCTTGCAGTCTGGACCTCACGGGTTCATCCTCACCCAAAGTCCCGAAAGAAGGCAAAAGCCCACCGATACCGGGTGAGTGCCACTGCCAAGGGCCAAAACATCCGACGGGCCATCGCCTGCGGGCAACCGAGGGCTCCTCCGGCAGCTCAACGCCAGGGAGCGGGCTACATCCCCAAAACCAAACCATCCCCTTTTCACTCACGGGCGAGGAGCGCCGCTCAAATCCCCGGATCCGGCCCACCGCTCGAGCCACCGAGCAGCAGTAGCAGAAGCGCCGGACCTGAGCGTAGTGAGCGCAGCGTCCCCTCCCCGCCCGCGACAACTTGGCATCACGAACAGGATCTTACCTTTCTACCGCCTGGTAGAAGTGTGCCTTGTGTCCCGCCGGAGGTGTCCGGCCGAAAATTTTCAGAAGCCGCCATCTTGGGCGCGAAAAGTTCCCCGCTCGAGCGTCTTCGCGAGCAGTGGAGGTGCGAAAGCCGAAGCTCCGCCCCTGAAGAGGAGGTGCCGGAGAGAAACCAAAGGGGGGGACGGATGGCGTCCGGCCGCATGTGAACCGCGACTGTGGAAGCAGGGATGCCAGGACTCTGCAAGTATTTGGTTCCTGGAGCACCGCTGCATGAGATTTCCCGTCCGTCCGGCACCGCTGAAACATCAGTGCCCATGCCTGCGGCCAACGCCCCGACCGACCCGTTACCCCTGTCACCGGTAGCGGAGCTCACAGCGTCTGTGAGGGAGGGCCCAGACCTGGGGTCCCCAGGCCTTACCTTTGTCACCGCCCTGCCACCGGCCCCGGCTTCCATCCCGGCCGCACCGCTGATGACGACGGCCCCGGCACTCCGCCTGGCCGCAACCGAGATGACGGCGGCTCCGGCAGTCCGCCCAGCCGCAACGGCAGCGAAGTACCCGTCCCGTTAAAAAATCTGGGCCCGTTCCTGGATTGGGGTCAAGGGGTGCTGCCCACTTCTTAGGGGCAGCATCAGGGCCAGGTTGTTTGGGTGGGTGACTGAAGGACCTGTTCCGTTGTTATTATTAAAAGTGTTTTATTGTTGTTCCAACGGTTGAAGTGATAAGCCTCCCGTAAGGGAAGATTTCTGAACATGCTTGTTTATTTTCTTTTTCAGTTGTGAAAATAAAACCGGTGATGGACGAGCAGCCCGCGGACGGTCTGCATTTAACCAAGGGGGAATGTGGCGCCCTGGACTAGCCAGGGGCCACAGGTAACAAAACACACTCCCACACCCAGCAGGTCACAGCCGTCATCTCCAGTGAGACCTGATTTCCTCCCTCGGGTTCAGACAGACACACCAGGTGGGCGGAGTCAGGCAGATGGACACGCCCACCGAGGAGTCTAGCTGGTCTGAGGCAGGAAACAACAGAGACAAGTCCAGGCAGAGGAAGGGAGAGGAGGTGTGCAGAGTGGCAGAAACAGACAGGGGCCTAGGTTGGAGCCTAGGACCCTCTTGTAGTCAGTCAGGCAGACGGTAGTGGCCGTCTGCAGGGGCCGGGAAGACAGTCCTGGTGGAACCGTAGGTAGCCGGGACAGGGTGGTGGCCCATCCGGTACCGAACGGGGGAGCCAGCTGGAAACCGGAGCACAGGAGGAGCATATAAAGAAAGTGCAGGGAAGGACGCACACTATTAGCCTGGAGTCAGGGGAGAAACTACAGCAGCCGGCTGTGGAACCCGTCCATCCAGCCGTTTGTTTTACCAGAGACTCCGTATACGTTATTGGCTGAGTGAGTACCACCGTGCCGTCTGCCCCCACGACCCTGCACCCCACCAAACCCTGCCATCCACTGTCCAGTCACTATCACCGGGCCCCGGGACCACTAAAATCCCCTACCCACGGAGGGGAGAGAAACATCTCAGCTGCTCCCTGTCATCGCTCCCGGGATCCCCGTCCAGAGCAGCGGTGGTGTCCCATTATCACCACAAACCGTGGGTGGCGTCACGGACTACATCCCCAAAACCAAACCATCCCCTTTTCACTCACGGGCGAAGAGCGCCGCTCGAGTCCCCGGATCCAGTCCACCGCTCGAGCCACCGAGCAGCAGTAGCAGCAGTGCCGGACCCGAGCGTGGTGAGCGCAGCGTCCCCTCCCCGCCCGCGACAGTAGTACTATTGTTTTTCAAATACTGAAACTGGGAAGTAAACCAGAGATCTACAAGTGTGCTTTCCCACAGCAATCTATAGAAATATTAAAGGCTGCTTTACACACTGCAATATCAGTACCAATATCGCCATCGTGCGTACCCGCCCCCATCGTTTGTGCGACACGGGCAAATCTATGCTCGTGTCGCACAACATCGCCCAGACCCGTCACACATACTTACCTTCCCTGCGACGTCGCTGTGACCGGCGAACCGCCTCCTTTCTAAGGGGGCGGTTCGTTCAGCGTCACAGCAACCTCACAGCAGCGTAACTGAACCGCCGCCCAATAGAAGCGGAGGGGCGGAGATGAGCGGGATGAACATCCCGCCCACCTCCTTCCTTCCGCATTGTGGCCGGGAGGCAGGTAAGGAGAAGTTCCTCATTCCTGCGGTGTCACACGGAACGATGTGTGCTGCCGCAGGAACGAGGAACAACTTCGTTACTGCTGCAGTAACGATATTTGAGAATGGACCCCCATGTCGCCGATGAGCGATTTTGCACATTTTTGCGACGATGCAAAATCGCTCATAGGTGTCACATGCAACGGCATCGCTACAACGGCCGGATGTGTGTCACAAAATCCGTGACCCCAACGAGATCGCTGTAGCGATCTCGTAGCATGTAAAGCCCGCTTAAGAGTAAAAACCTAAATTCTAAAAGGAGACAAAGTATTATATCAGATAGGAGTTCCAAACCTGCGTTCATGTAAACACTATGGGGAATACCAGAACCCAACGCATTTCCCCTCTAGCTGTGTATATGAGGTTCATCAGGGGTATCAATCCAAATTTCTCTACAAAAACATTTCACTATTCATACATCAAGTCTTATAAAAACACTAGCTGTTCCCAGCCAGCTAAAACTCGGCACGCCCATTCCTATCTAATTAACGCTGCTGGTGATTAATTAAAATAAAGTTAATAATGGCAACATTCAGTAGCACTTATATAGCGCCCCATGGGGCAGGTGCGTTTAACCTACTCGTCGCCATCCATCGACTGTTGCTGTCACTAGCCCGGCTCCGTTGCCCCGAGGCATACAGAAGATGGCTGGGGAAGGATGATGGGGGTAGTTGTGAGGTGTTTGTCGTGACACCACCTGTGGTATGCGGCCAGGGAATGGGCTGCTGCTGCTGTCGCTGTCCTGCAGTGCTGATGCTAGTAGCAGCCAGGGATGGTATCGCTTTCCAGGTAGAGCGGGCCCTGGGGAGGATGATAAGGGGCGCAGTAATGGCGGCGGGGAGCGGCAGTATCGGTAATAAAGAGTCAGAGTCTATAGCTGCAGTTCCAGGTTGTTTACTCACTTTTGTATGATGCCGCTCACCCAGGTAATACCGGTCACTTGCTATGATGGGCTCCGTCAAACCGAAATCCCTTTAGAGATCAGTCCGGTTTGGTGTTTGGTGGGTTTCTCCTTGTAACGCCTGTCTGTGGATCCCCTGGCTTGAAGCTACGTAGGGACCCTGGGTTTCACAAGATGTACTCTTGTCCCTCAATGCAGGTGCTGCGATTCCGATGTGGGGTCCGGCTTGATGCGAGACCTCGGATCCTCTCTGGCACTGTGCTGTCGGGCGCTGTGTGGACAGGGAAGCTTGAAACTTTGCCCGTCCAGGCAGATTCTGGAAAACCAACGTGAAGTATGATCTTCCCTAGGGTCCTGCTGCCCCGTGTGGCATCGATTCCGAGGTGAGCAGGTTCACTCTCCCAACGGCAACCGTGTGAACTTTCTCCTCTATTCCACTGGAGCACCTGTGAGGCACGTCTGCTCCACTGTTCTCCTGCTGGAGAATTCTCTAACTATTGTGTTGGCTCCTGACTCCCCCTGCTGGCTGCTCCTCCCCTCTGCCAGGTTCTAGGCTGGTGGGATTGGGGCCCCTGTTGATGGCATCCTGTAAATGCCACTCTGTTGGTGACACCTTTATTACCCAACCCTAGCCCAGTTCCCACAGTCGCACAGGGGCCCCAAGCGGGAGTGGGCCCCTAGAGACTGAAAACGTGTTAACCCCTTAGCGACCTATGACGTACTGGGTGCATCATGACTCCCTGGTACTTAAGGACCCATGACATACCCAGTACGTCATGTGAGATCGCGGCCCCGGAGCCCCAGTGGATGCGATTGCTGCAAATATCTTAGATTCGGGGAGGAGGGGCCCTTTGCCTGACCTCAGGAGGGGTGGTGTCTCCTGCCCAGACCTAAGGAGGCAGTGATTGGCTGACGAGCGCCGCTCTGCCAATCACAGCCATTGTAATGTTTTAGCCATTGAAAATGGCTAAAACATTGAAATCCAGCCACCATCAGTGCAGCTGTAGCACCGATCATTGGCTGGAGCTGCGTGACCTCAGTTTCACCCGCCCCCAGCTCTGATTGGAGAGATCGGCCTTGTGACCGATCGTTCCAATCACTGTGGATCTGGGGCCGGAGACCGGCCCCTCAGCTTCACTCCGGTGTCTGTGGCAGCTGATGGGAGCAATCGGTAAGTTATAGACACTGTCTCCTTTCAGCCGCCGGCTGCAGAAGTCACTGCCCCCATCCACTGCCACTGAACCCATCTACTGCCTCCCCTCCATCTGCCACCGCTCTCCCCCATCAACCGCTGCCCAGCTCCCTTATCTGCTGCCCCCTCTCCCACCTCTCACCTTCCCCCACCTGCTGTGATCTCCCACCTGCTGTGAGCCCCCCCACCTGCTGTGATTATCCCACCTGCTGTGACCCCCCACCTGCTGCGACCCCCCACCTGCTGTGACCCCCCACCTGCTGTGATCCCCCACCTGCTGTGAGCCCCCCCACCTGCTGTGATCAGCCCACCTGCTGTGACCCCCCACCTGCTGTGACACCCCACCTGCTGTGATCCCCTCACCTGCTCTGAGACCCCCCACCCGCTGTGAGACCCCGCCAGCTGCTGTAAGCCCCCCCAGCTGCTGTGATCCCTCCCCCAGCTGCTGTGATCCCCCCAGCTGCTGTGATCCCCCCCAGCTGCTGTGAGCCCCCCCAGCTGCTGTGATCTCCCTACACCTGCTGTGATCCCCCTACCTGCTGTGATCACCCCCCACCTTCTGTGATCACCCCCCTACCTGCTGTGACCCCCCACACCTGCTGTGATCCCCCCACTATCTATCTGTCTATCTATCTCTCTATTCCTCTATCTATCTATGATTCTATCTGTCTGTCTATCTCCTATCTGTAGCACCCACGGCGCAGGGGTTAAAAGTTACTCATTGCCGGGCCGGTGATGTCGGGTCAGGGATGTCACAGGTGGCCCTGCCCGGCTTCGTGGCCCCAAGGTGTACAATAAAAGGGGATTTGGATGATGGTGGGGAATGATGAGGATGATAGTCTTGTTACGCCACCTATGGTACGTGGCCAGGAATTAGCCGCCGCTGCTGTCGCTGTCCTTCGGGGCAGATGGTGTTGCAGCAAGGATGGTTCTGCTCCCCACAGGTGGAGCGGGGCCCCGGGGAGGATGATTAGAAGAGTAGTGGCCATTGGTGCCGAAGCGCGGGGCGATGGCAATCAAAAGGCTGAATCAGCTGCTGTGGTTCCAGCCGTGATGGGCCCCAGCCGATCCCGAATCCGCTGCAGGTTAGAACCGGTACGGTGGTCGATGGGCCCTTCCTTGTTGCGCCTTTAAAGATGGATCCCCGTGGTCTGAAGCTGCTTGGGGACTCCGGTTTGTGTAGTATTAGCTCCTGTCCCGTGTGTGGGTGATGCGGGGCCGCTGTGGGGCTTGACTGTAATCACGACTTCGGACCCTATGTGGCACTGTGCTCCAGGATCTCGTGGTGGTCAGAGGGACATGAAATCCCCCTGTCCTGCAGATTCTGGTGATACAACGTGAAGTCTGTTCCACCCTAATGCTCTGCATCCTGAACCGCACCGGTCCCGCTCCTGTTCTCTCCTGCTGGATAATACTCTAACTGTTGTGTAATCTCCTAACTCCCCCTGGTGGCTGCTCCTCCCCCGGTTCCCTGTTACTAGTGGGTGGCTGCCCCCCATGTTTGGTGACTACCTTAAGACCTGACCCTAGCCCGGTCCCCAATGCGGAGAGCAACCTGGTTGTGTGTATGAATTTGTGTTGTGGAACTGGTACCGACCTCCTCTGGATCCAAGATGAGTACTGCACCTTAAGTGAGGTGCAGTACCCTGTGATGACTGAAGCCACAGGGGTGCCACGTGTCCATCTATCTATCTATCTATCTATCTATCCATCTATCTATGATTCTATCTATCTATCTGCTGAAAGAGCCTTAAAGTGAATCTATCAGCAGGTTTTTGCTCCCCCATCTGAGAGCAGCATAATGTAGAGACAGATACCCTGATTCCAGCGATGTGTCACTTACTGGGCTGTTTGCTTTCATTGTGATAAAATCAATGTTTTCTCTGCTGCAGATCTAGCAATTATACAGAGCTCATGAATATGCTGGACTACCTGCAGCATGACAAGTAGCTCTGTAATGATAATCTCCTGCTGATTAACCAGTGATGTTATCAAAACTACACTAAGCAGCCCAATAAGTGACAATCGCCGGAATCAGGATCTCTTCCCCTATGTTATGCTGCGCTCAGATTAGGTGTTAAAAACCTGGTGAGAGATTCCCTTTGAAGGGGTTGTCAGGTCTAAATCCACAAGTCAGCATTATCACAATTTGGTTTCAATTAGTTTAAAAACTGTATGTGACACATTCCCTTAAAGAAAAAAAAATAGATATAC
Organism: Anomaloglossus baeobatrachus; assembly: GCF_048569485.1. Lineage (NCBI taxonomy): Eukaryota > Metazoa > Chordata > Amphibia > Anura > Aromobatidae > Anomaloglossus > Anomaloglossus baeobatrachus. Next base: position 252,346,719 of record NC_134359.1, on the reverse strand, counting down.
CAAAAATAAATATATACCAAAGAAGTTAGATTTAAGAAAAAAAAAAGTTAGAGTAGGACCCTGCCAAAAGAGTCCACCTTGTCGTGGAGGCAGGCTTAAAAAAATCTATTGGCCAAAACAAAATCTGATGGCTGCGTGTGTGATACGGTGTTCAATGTGAAGGGTTAATGTGTGATTGGTGAGGCTGTAGTGCAGAAGTGAAGTTTTTCCAAGAGTGGCGATGGGACTGTGGAAGATTCGCGGGATGGAGGCAGAGCTGGGGTGGAGGCGGAGCTGGGGCGTAGGCGCAGCTGGGGCGGAGGCGGAGCTGGGGCGGAGGCAGAGCTGGGTGGAGCCTCAAGGGGCCCCAAACATTTGCTAGTATGGGGCCTTGAAATTCCTAGTGGCAGCCCTGCGTTGTAATAGTAGTGACAGTGGAACGAAAATGTGACGTGAAGAATGCCGGGAGTTTCAATTTTGCAGTACGCGGCCCTTGTCTGTCATTGGCTGAATCAGCTCAGCTTGAGATGTGTGAGTGTGCAATGTACACAACAGGATTTGTCTCAGTGCTTACAGGACCTGTGATGATGTCACATGGAGGGAAGGAGTCCGGGGTCACATGATCAGTTCTTCAGTGTATGCACGACTCTACTGTGCTGGTTATCATGATGCTGGATGAGGTGAAGTTTATGTGTGGGTTCAGAAGGGATTTAGAGTGTGACTGTAGCAGAGCTGTGTGTGTGTAATGTGTGTGGGTGGTGCCATGTGTGGTAATGTGCAGGGGCGGAGCCACGTGTGGTAATGTGCGGGGTGGCAGAGCTGTGTATGTATTGTGCTGGGGGCGGAGTCGCTTGTGTAATGTGGTGAGGACGGAGCCTTGTGTTTAATGTGTGGGGGGCGGAGCCGCGTGTGTAATGTGTGTGGGTGGAGCCGCATGTGGTAATGTGTGGGGTCGGAGCCATCTGTGGTAATGTGTGGGGGCGGAGCCATGTGTGGTAATGTGTGAGGGTGGAGCCATGTGTGGTAGTGTGTGGGGGTGGAGCTGCATGTTGTAATCTGCGAGAGCGGATTGGCGAGTGTAATGCGCGGGGGCAGAGCTGCGTGTGGTAATGTGCGGGGGGTGGGGTTAGCGGGTAACCACGAGTAATCACAACGGCTCTTATATATATAGATATGCAATAGAGGTTTGTTCATAGATATGGCTAGGTAGCTCTTGATAAATTCTGCAGATCAGTTGTGACAGATAATCAAATCTCTCCATATATGTTTAAAAGCCTGTAATCAATCTCATGATAAATAGTTATAGCATGATGTATCTGTGAGGCCCCGCAGGTGTTGTGTTGGTGCATTACCTTCAGGGACTCCACGTGGATGGAACAGTTTGGTCACAGGTAGGGAACCTTCTTTAGGATTTTCGTGACGCCACTCTCGGTATTGCGGTCAGGGTGACCGCCACTGCAGGTTAAGGGGTGCCTGGGGCTGATGGTGGGTGCAGTCAGTTATAGTGGACTCCCGAGAGTAAGGCAAGACCCAGGGCCCTGTGTAAGTGTGTGGCACCACAAGTCGCAGAATGACTCACACGCACAAGCCGAATGTCTTTCAGGGGTTTTACTCACATTAGATGGCAGGGTGAGTAACCCGGACGTAGCTGGGATGAACCAGGCTGGAACCAGGAATCCTTCTGGCTGGCTGATGAGGGTGACTACTAACTCGCCTTCCTTAGCCGTTTTGTGTTTGTGGTGACCCCGACTTGAAGTCCCTGCTGGGATCGCCCAGGAAAGTTGCTGCTGCCTGTTCTCCCCTCGTTTCGGCCCGTTTGCTTGTAGCCTGGACCAAGTCACTCCGGCTGCTTGCCTCCTGTGAACTATCTTTGCTACGTGGCTGCGGACTCTGTGGTTTTGTCTTGAGGGTCTGAAGTGCCCCCTCAGGCAGGTTTGGCAGAAGACAGGTGAATCTATCTCTGCACTGGGACCTGTTACCCTTGCGGACCTAGTACCTCCCTGGCAGTCCACTTACTCTGCCACCCCTTTGCTCTCTCAATCCTTGGGTGGATTTCAGGCGGCACTACCAGGTGACCAATCTCCCCCGTCGGTAGTCACTGCGCGGACGCTGTTCAAGTGCTCCAACTCCAGGGTCTGCTGCCAGCGACTGCTCTCCCTGGGCTGCACACTCTAAACTGGCTCAGTAGTGGGTTCTGCACGTCTGCCCTCTCTGAGCTCCACTTCCACACTTCTCACTCCTCTCTACTTCCTCTTTCCACTGTGCCTGCCTACGCCACCTAGCAACCAGGCTCTCTACCACACCCCGCCCCCTCCTGGAATCTCTCAGGAGTCCCCTCAAAGGTCAATGTGTGAGACCTGATTACTATGCGCCTGTGTAGTCACACCTCGGTCAGCCTTCTGGATTACCTGTATTGCACTGCCCCCAGCATGGGTGCAGTACTCAGTGGTGCCTGACCAGGTCAGGCGTGCCACATATCCATGTTGGGGCCGGGATCCTGTACCCAGAGTCAATGTTTTTCACCTTTTATCCTATATTGATAGTTTATCCATCCTTTATTAATAGGTGATGTTCCCTGGTGTCTTTTTCACTCTTAGGCTATGTGCCCACGCTGCAGAAAATTTGCGGAATTTGCCGCAATTTTTTTCACGGAAATTCCGCAGATTTTTCAAAAATCTGCAGTACAGAGTCCCCAGCCATTACTATGGCATTTTGGAACTGCTGTGCCCATGCTGCGTTTTTTTTCCGCAGCGGAAATAATGCGAATTTCCCTGTGGAAAAATCTGCAGCACGTGAATTATTCCTGCGGATTTCTCCGCAGGGTCCCATACTTACCTGCCTTGTTAGAAGACACCGGAGTCACTTCCTCTGGTGCAGAGCAGCGCGGTGGAGCCAGGAGCGGGCAGCAGGAGGTGGGCGGGGCCTGCATGAGCTCTGGTCATGTAACAGCCAGAGCTAGTTCAGGCCCGCCCACCTTCTCCTGCACAGTGAAGACACTGACAGACACGGGCGTAAAGTGAAGTGCTGCGTGATGGAGGTAAGTATGAACTCCCGATCACTGCAGCACTTGTTCTGCATTGAGGATGCAGTGCCAAAGCCATGGTACTGTATCCTCAATGCAGAATGCCCGCAGCATATCCACAGGGCATTCCGTAGTAAAACCATACCTCCCAACTTTTAAAGAAGGGAAAGAGGCAAATTTTTAGGCCACGCCCAGGCCACGCCTCTTACCACACCCAGTCAGCAATGACAATCATTGTTTTAGAAACAATAATTAAAAAAATATACATAGATTTATTTCTAAGTAGTAAATTAAAATATAAATGCAAACTTGACCGTGTTACTTTTAAACTAGAATATTTTAAACCACAAAATTCTGTTTTAAAGCAGATCTGTCCCCTAAATCTGCCCCATGTACAAAACTGCAGACTTCATGACAGATCCGCTCTATTAGATAAAATATCTGTAATAATACTGTGCTTTTGGTTAATGGGAGGAATTAGTGAATACAGGCAACTTACTGTTCTGATTGTTCCAATTGTGGAGACACGGGGGTCAGTGGGTGCTCTCCTGTGGAGACATGGGGATCAGTGGGTGCTCTCCTGTGGAGACACGGGGGTCAGTAGGTGCTCTTGTCGGCTGATCCGGCCGCCTTTAGAAAGACAGCAAGGCCCAGGGCTCATCCCAACTGAACGCCTGACATCCTTAATCCTGTGATCAGATCACAGTGTAAGGCTATGTGCGCACAGTGCGTTTTTCGCGGCGTTTTTGCGCGTTTTTCGGGTGCGTTTTTGGCCTCAAAACAGCAGGACTTTGCTTCCCCAGCAAAGTCTATGAGTTTTCATTTTTGCTGTCCGCACACATCTGTTTTTTTTACCTGCGTTTTTGAGCTAAAAAAAAAAAATGGACATGTCAGTTCTTTCCTGCGTTTTTCTGCGTTTTCCCCCCATGCAATGCATTGGAAAAACGCAGCAAAACGCAGAGATCAAAAACGCAGCAAAACGCAGCCAAAAACGCACCAAATCGCGGCAAAAATGCATGCGTTTTTTTATGTGTTTTTTCGACGCAGGTGCGTTTTTTGTGCGTTTTTAGCGGCCAAAAACGCACAAAAACGCAGTGTCAAAAAGACGCAGTGTGCGAACCTAGCCTAATGGCTCACGCTCACAGCACAGCAGGAGCCGAGGGTCATTAGCATATCGCATCACATGTGATATGCCAGTGTGACCTCAGCTTGGTATGTGCGCACGTTGCGTTCTGTGCAGTGCGGAAAAGAACACACCCTCTGGCAGACTGGACAAATGTAAACACTGCGTTTGTAAAAAAAAAAAAAATGCACCCAAAACTCATGCATTTTGGATGCATTTTCCATGCGTTTTGGATGCATTTTTGACAGTGCGTTCCCCCGTCAATTCAGCTCTGTTACATGCCCGCTGACAGCAGACACAGACAGAGTTGCGCGATGAGAATTAACTCAGATGAACTTCACCCGACTTCATTGTCATCCCGCGGCTCTGTCTGTGTGTCGTGTCCTGGTTAGCGGTCACCTTTGAAGGACGCACCGATGACCGCAAATCCCCTGAGTGACTGAAGTGAGCAGCGCCATCAGTGGTGCTGTCACTCAGGTTACCCGCGGCTAGCTGGAGTCCTCCACCTGAGACTGCAACTCACTTGTGATATCATCGCTGATCGCGCAGCTCACTTCAGTCACTCGGGCAACTTGCTGTCACAGTTGGAGGATCCAGCGGTGGCCGCGGGTAATCTGAGTGATGTCATCGCTGATCATGCGGCTCACTTCAGGTGCTGCGTGGAGCTGACAGAGAGCAATCATGGTCTGTGGCCACTCCTGTCAGCTTCACGTAGCAGAGCTGGATGCATCGCGGGACCTCATGTGGATTACGTCGGACCTGGAGGGGTATTTGGGGGTTTAATAAAATGGTGAAAGAGGGGTTTTTTTGTCTTTTATTCCAAATAAAGGATTTTTGGGTGTATGTGTTTATTTTCTTTAACTTACAGGTTAATCATGGAAGGTATCTCGGGGAGACGCCTGCCATGATAAACCTAGGACTTGGTGGCAGCCATTAACTCCTTATTACCCCGATTGCCACCGCACCAGGGCAATTCAGGATGAGCCGGGTAGAGTCCCAGGACTGTCGCATCTAATGGGTATCAAAATTGGGGGGGGACCGTTTTTTTAAAATTATTTATTTATTTATTTTACTGCACGATATAGACCCGCCCACCGGCGACTGTTATTGGTTGCAGTGAGACAGCTGTCACTTATTGTGGCGGTGTGTCTGACTGCAACCAATCTTAGGCGCCGGTGGGCGGGGAAAGATGGAATAATGAGCGGCCGGCATTTTCAAAAGAGGAAAATCCGCCGGAGCAGTGTGACAGCCGTGCAGCGCCTCGCCCGTGATCGGTGAGTATGAGAGAGGGGGAGAGACTGACCGACGGACAGAGAGGGACAGACCGAGAGAGAGAGAAACAGACAGAGCGACGAACTGACAGAGAAAGAGACCGACCGACAAGTGCAGTCCAAGTGCATTTTGGTTGCGTTTTGACCCATATCATTGATTTCAATGGGTGGAGAACGCAGCTACAACGCACAAAAGAAGTGACATGCTGCTTTTTTTTCCGCAGCTATTTTTGGCATCCAAAACGCTGCGTTTACAAATGCAGCGTGCACATTGAATTTTCAGATTTCTCATAGACTTTGCTGGGGAAGCAGAACACATGCAATTTGGCACTGAAAACGCAGTTCAAAACTCAGCGTTAACGCGGGGAAAAAACGCAATGTGCGCACATAGCTGTAGTTCGCCGATGCATCGCGACGAGGAAGGAATCCTCTGTCGTCATGGTTACCCGATTCACAGCCCATGCTAACGAACTACAAGACCCAGGAGGCCGGCGATGTAACGGAAGGTAAGGTGAGCATAATATGTGTACCTTCCGTTCCATCGCCGGCCTCCTGGGTCCTGTAGTTCGCCGCTCCAGGCTGTGTATCAGTAACCATCGGCGACGAAGCAGGAACTTCCGCCGTCAGACGCTACTCAAAGGCAGCGCGCTGACCAATCAGAGGCTCCTGCCTTTGACGTCAGCGCTCTGGGTGCGGAAGTTCCTCCCTCGTCGTCATGGTTACCCGATACACAGCCCATGCTAGCGAACAGCAAGTCCCAGCAGGCCGGCGATGGAGCGGAAGGTAAGGTGAGCATATAATATGTGCGTGTGCGTGCTTGTGTGTGTGTTTATGTGAGTTTGTGCATGTGTGGAATGGCACAACAGGGGACCAGGATGGGACATTTAACAAGTTGTGGAACGAATTGTCTGCATTGCAATGATTTCCCTATACATACACATAACTGGGGCATGTGGAGCCTACATACTGACAGTGGTGGCCTGTGGGGCATACATACTGGCCCTAGGGATGCTTAGCGCACAGACTGGCAGCAGTGGAAGACGCTGAGGGCCCAAGCTGGCAGCACTGGAGGTTGCTTAAGGCATAAGCTGGCAGCACTGTGGGGGAGCACTGAGGGCACAGGCTGGCAGCACTGCAGGGGGGCACTGAGGGCACAGGCTGGCGTGGTGCTGGGTGGCGCTGAGAGCACAGGCTGGCGGGGCACTGAGGGGACAGGCTGGCGTGGTGCTGGGTGGCACTGAGGGCACAGGCTGGCGGGGCGCTGAGGGCACACAGGCTAGCAGCACTGGGGGCACTAAGGGCACAGGCTGGTGGGGCGCTGAGGGCACAGGCTGGCAGCACTGGGGGGCACTGAGGGCACAAGCTGGCAGTACCGGGGGGCACTGAGGACACAGGTTGGTGGGGTGCAGAGGGCACAGATTGGCAGCACTGGGGGGGGCACTGAGGGTACAGGCTGGCGGGGCTCTGAGGGCACAGGCTGGCGTGGTGCTGGGGGGCACTGAGGGCACAGGCTGGCATGGAGCTGGGGGGCGCTGAGGGCACAGGCTGGCGTGGTGCTGGGGGGCGCTGAGGGCACAGGCTGGCGTGGTGCTGGGGGCGCTGAGGGCATAGGCTGGTGTGGTGATGGGGGGCGCTGAGGGCAAAGGTTGGCAGCATTGCAGCACCAGAGCCTGAGGGCTCTTCTGGCTGCTTTCTCTGAGTCCCCTGTTTGTCTGCTTTTTCTATTGCAGGCACAGGGTGGACCTGAGAAGACAAGTGCTGGACTCTCCCCTACTCTCCCCTGCTCTCCCCTCCTGCAAGCACACTGCTCTCCCCTCCTGCAAGCACACTGCTCTCCCCTCCTGCAAGCACACTGTTCCCCCCTCATGCAGGCACACTGCTCTCTCCCTGCTACTGGTGCACTTACCTCAGTTGTAGAACAAACGCTTTTGAAGTAGCCTGTGCAGATGAGCCGGTAACACGTGAGGTTCCTGGGTAGAATGGGCAGGCAGAGGGGGCGTGGCCAGCATCAAGCGAGCAGCAGGAGGGGACAAGGAAGGCATCTGAGGAGTGTGTGTGTGTCCACATTGAGAGGGGGCGTGGACGACAGCAAAGGGGCGTGGCCAGCAGCATAGATGCCATGGAAGGCATCCAGAGAGTGTGGCCAGCATCCGGAGGGGGCGTGTTCGGCAGAGTGCGGGGGCGTGGCAGCTGCTTCTCACTGCACTGCGGGACACAGAGCTTCCCGGGCGTGAGAACGGGACTGAAGTATAAAATTGGGACTGTCCCGCTATATCCGGGACGGTTTGGAGGTATGGTAAAACCGCAACATGTAAACAGAAAGTTGTGCTGCGGTTTTCTGAGAGCTCCTGTGGAATGTCCTGCGGATATATCCGCATAATACTTTCCCCGTGGGCACATAGCCTTAGGCCTCTTTCACACGTCAGTGATTCTGGTACATATGTGCTAGTTTTTATCACGGACATACGCAGACCCATTAAAATCAATGAGTCTGCTCACTTATCAATATCAGTGATTTCTCACTGACCGTCTCTCCGTGCGGCATGTCCGTGTGCTCCGCGGGGAGACATATCAGTTTTTTTCTGGCATCACTGATGTCCCACGGACCACACTATGGTGTGATCCATGAAACACGTACCAGAAAAACACATACATCTAATATATAAAGCTCAGTGTGTGTGTGTATGTCCGCTAAAGGAATCCGCACCGTCGCATTTACAATCACGAAATTTTGCACAGACACTCCATGTGACTCAGGGAACATCATAGACTATGTTTGAGCGGGAAAATTTAACCCCGTGCTTTCCAGTTACTCTACAAAAATCCTGCAGCCATTAAACTGAATGGAGCTGGGAGCTACAGACTATAAATAGCAACTGTCAGTGGTTGCTATAGGAACAAAATAAACTGTTAGTATAAGATAGGATAGATGATAGCGAGAGACAGAAAAAGACAGAGACATAGAGAGACAGACTGGGAAAGAGACAGCCGGAGAAAGAGACAGCCCTGGAAAGAGACAGACCTGGAAAGAGACAGCCCGGCAAAGAGACAGCCCGGCAAAGAGACAGACGGGCAAAGAGACAGACGGGGAAAGAGACAGACGGGGAAAGAGACAGCCCGGCAAAGAGATAGCCCTGGAAAGAGACAGACCAGCAAAGAGACAGACCGGCAAAGAGACAGACACCCAAAGAGACAGACGCCCAAAGAGACAGACGCCCAAAGAGACAGACGCCCAAAGAGACAGACGCCCAAAGAGACAGACACCCAAAGAGACAGACCTGGAAAGAGACAGACCTGGAAAGGGACAGACCTGGAAAGGGACAGACCTGAAAAGGGACAGACCGGGAAAGGGACAGACCGGGAAAAAGACAGAGCGGGAAAGAGACAGCCCTGGAAAGAGACAGACCAGCAAAAAGACAGACCAGCAAAGAGACAGACCGACAAAGAGACAGACTATAAAGAGACAGCTGCCCAAAGAGACAGACGCCCAAAGAGACAGCCCTGGAAAGAGACAGACCGGGGAAAGAGACAGCCCTGGAAAGAGACAGCCCTGGAAAGAGACAGACGGGCAGAGAGACAGCCCTGGAAAGAGACAGCTCTGGAGAGAGACAGACGGGCAAAGAGACAGAGAGAGAGATAGACAGATACAGAGATTGAGACAGATAGACTGATGCAAATACAGAGAGATAGAAACAGACAGACAAGGAAAGAGACAGACAGCGAGACAAACAGAATGCGACACACAAACAGAGACTGGGAGAGAGACAGAGAGACAATTACTATCCCGGGCAATGCCGGGTGCTACAGCTAGTTGAAAATGAAATGATTTTTACACTCACTTTCTCCAGCAATGCTGCCTCCGGTCTCTGGTGGCTGCTGCTTCCTGTTCGGCTACTGTCATGCATGTTCATTTATGCAGGCACAGCCGACCCGGAAGTAGCTTCAGAGGTGAGTCAGCAGCGACCGGAGGCAGCATATGGGAGTCTTCAGCACCACGGACAGCAGTTGTGGGGACTGGTGAGTGCAATCACGGATCACAAAGCACGGATCACGGATAGCACATGGAGAACACATGTGTGCCGTGAATCATGGCACACGGAGGGGCATATGTGTTTTTTACACGTTAGTAAAAAACGTGTTTTTCACTGACATGTAAAACAGGCCTTAGTCTGATGCAAAACTGATGGTTATATAAGGTGGTACCCCAAAGATTACATGCCATATGATGACCCAAACTTCACCAATTGTTTTTATAATAAAGAGCTCCTCATCCTGGGTTGTGTACTCATCCACCTTGATATAGGGCTGTTGTCAGGTTTCCAGGTTTTCCAGTTCTCTTTTGAATGAGCTTGCCCTCAGTTAACATGGAGTTTAAGGTTCTGTTGCCCTACTTCCTGTCCAGCTGCTTAAAAGGCCGCCTCTCAGCCCAGTCCAGTGCCTGAGTATACTGCTTGCTGTGTGCTCCTGCTTTGCTGTTTCTACTTCCTGATTGCCTTGGATTCTCCTGAAGATCTACCGACCGACTCTGGACCATACCCGGTTTGCGTCAAGCTGTGCCCGGACTCCGTCTGCCGTCTTGATCAGCACTCTGCCCGGTTCGTAACCACTCTGGACAATCCTCCCGTACGGACACTCCTGGACTATACCACTTGCCCCTTGTGTACCGGCTGCTGCGCATTTAGGCCTTCCGGGGTTGATTGCCGGACAGTCCCTGTCCAGGGGTTCGCTCTGGTGGTCTCCCTGGGGGAGTCCGGTGCGTGGCCCCGGGAATCCCCTTCGCTCCGTTGCGTAAAAGTGTTTTGTGTGTTTGTTTTACTGTGTTTATTCCCGTTGTGTATCTACCGTGTGTACATATTATATAACATCTTGTACCACGAACTCGTCTCTGTTGTCATTGCCCTACGCTATCGAAATCCTCAGAACATACAGTAGTATTACATTATACTCAGGCCATAAGAGGATTTCGCTGGGGCAATGACTGAGACACGAGTAGATCAGCTCTTTTCCATGATCAACTCCTTGCAGCAGGAGATGGAGGCGGTGCAAACTAAACTCAGAGATGTGGAGGCACAGCTGGGCCATGATCACCAGGTACTGGGTCCGGCTATTCAGGATTTGCAAGTCAGAGTGGAGGCTCAGGAAGCCGTCCCCACTACGTCCGTATCAGCTGCCGGTATGCCTAGGTTACCCCCATTCCGTTTCAATGGTGATCGTAGCCAGTTTCGTGGATTTGTGAACCAATGTATACTGTTTTTTGATGTACATGCTGATTATTACCGTTCTGACCGGTCCAAAGTGTTATGTATAATCATGTTATTAACCTCACGAGCACTGGCTTGGGCTAATCCTATGATAGAGAATCGGGACATCCGTTTAAATCACCTGGATGACTTTCTGAACGCAATGGCGCAAATGTTTGATGATCCGAATCGCCGTGCTACCGCTGAATCGGCTCTCCTTTCCTTACGTCAGGGAAAGCGTTCTGTCGTTGAATACGCCACTGAGTTCAAAAGGTTAGTGGTAGACACCGACTGGGGAAATAATGCGCTATTATCAGTGTTCAGAAAGGGTTTGTCCGGTACCATCAAGGACGAGTTAGCTCGTTCTGAATCTCCAGGGGATTTTGAACTGTTTCTCCAGCACTGTGCGTATTGATACCCGCTTGACGGAGCGTAGACAGGAAAAATGGGCAGCTGTAAACCGTGTAAACAACTTTGCGTTTCCTTCTAGAGAACCCGCTCTCAGGACACCACGGGAGGCCGAGGACGTTCCTATGCAAGTGGACTCTCTGCAAAAGCGAGAGACCAACGAACGTCGCGAACACCGGCTCCGTGAGCGTTTGTGTTTCTATTGCGGTCAATCGGATCATTTCTTGATCGACTGCCCGAAACGTCCAAATCGCCCAAATAAGGTATTGGCAGCCATGGCAGAGTGTGACAACACGGACGCAGAGTCCGATATCTCTGAGGCAAGTGGGCACTTGGATGCGGTATTTCCCTTGACTGTAATGTCAACCTCACCGAAGGACTCAGAAGGGAAATATACCCATTGCTCGCTCCCCATTCAGATCCAGTGGGAGGGGCATCTAATACCTACCTCTGCAATGATAGATTCTGGGGCAGGGGGTAATTTCATGGACTCCTCTTTTGCCAGGAAACACGGTATCCGGACTCAGCAAAGATCCTCACCAGTTACCATGGAGACGGTAGACGGATCTCCGTTAAGCTCTGGACCAGTGGATCGGGAAACAGTACCACTAGAATGCGTGATGAAGCCAGGTCAGCAGGAGACCCTTGTTTTCATGATAATTTCCTCTCCTCATTTTCCGATTATTTTAGGTATTCCGTGGCTACGGTCTACGAATCCGGTCATCGATTGGGAAACTAAGGAAATCTCATTCCCACCGCAGAGTGGTCCGACCATTAGTCCAACTATTCCGGTTCCAGTAACACCGAATGCGGAGGGCACTGTACAGGTACCTGTTCTACCCCCGGTTTATGATGACTTTGCTGACATATGCGACAAAAGAAAAGCCGATCGGCTTCCCCCGCATAGACCGTATGATTGCCCCATAGACTTACTCCCAGGGGCGGAGATTCCGTTCGGCCATGTCTACCCGTTGGCGGCACCTGAGCTAGAAGCACTAAAAGAATACATTGATGAGAGCCTAGCCAAGGGATTTATTCGCCCGTCTACCTCACCAGCAGGGGCACCCATCTTTTTCGTGAAAAAGAAAGAGGGGACTCTGAGACCCTGTATTGACTACCGGGAACTGAATAAAATAACCATCCGGAACCGGTATCCGTTACCGTTGATTCCTGAGCTATTGGAGAGGGTCCAACAGGCAAAAATATTCACTAAATTGGATCTCCGTGGGGCATATAATCTACTTCGCATACGTCCCGGAGACGAGTGGAAGACCGCGTTCCGATGTCGGTATGGACATTTTGAGTACCTAGTGATGCCTTTTGGACTTTGTAACGCTCCCGCGACTTTCCAACATCTAGTTAACGATATTTTTAGGGATATCATGGACCAATTCATGGTGATTTATCTGGACGATATCCTAATCTTTTCTGATTCCCTACAGGAACACCAGGAACACGTCAAGACCGTACTTACCCGACTGAGGGAAAACCACCTGTACATCAAACTGGAGAAATGCGAGTTCCACTGCTCACAAATACAATTCTTAGGTTATGTCATCTCTCCTCAGGGACTGAACATGGAGTCTGGCAAGATACAAGCAATTCTAGACTGGCCGGAACCGGGGAACATCAAGGAGGTACAACGCTTTGTCGGTTTTGCCAACTTTTACCGACGTTTTATCCGTAATTTTTCAGAGATCGTTCGTCCCATCACTCTGTTAACCAAGAAAGGACAGAAGTTTGTGTGGTCCGCCCAGGCCCAGGAGGCTTTCCATCGTCTCAAGGTTTGTTTTACCTCAGCGCCTATATTGGTACATCCGAATCCCGCACTTCCCTTTATCGTGGAAGTCGACGCTTCCGACTACGCATTAGGGGCCATCCTTTCACAAAGGACTGGGGACAAGAGTCTCTTACATCCGTGTGCTTTCTTTTCCCGCCGGTTGTCCCCTGCAGAAAGGAACTATGACATTGCGGACAAGGAATTGTTAGCGATTATTTCCGCTTTCAAGGAATGGAGACACCACTTACAGGGAGCCGCGCAGCAAGTGATAGTACTCACAGATCATCGAAATCTGGAATTTCTTAAGTCTGCCAGGTGCCTGTCTCCACGGCAAGCCCGTTGGAGCCTATTCCTTAACCAGTTCAATTTTGTCGTTACATACCGTCCAGGTTCACGTAATGGGAAAGCCGATGCCTTGTCCCGAATCCACGCCGTGGACTCCGTGCCTGGAACCCCGTCTCAGACCGTGTTATCGGATGCCAATTTCGTTGGAGTAATCCAGGACCAGGACTTGTGGAAGGACATCAAGCTGGCCTATGATGGTGACGTATTTCTTGCTGCCCCCCCGAATGATGTAACTCTTGTTCTTCGGAATGGTGTGTGGTTGAGAGAGCGACGCATTTATGTCCCGGAGGCCGTAAGACTTCGGGTTCTCAAGTTGGTCCATGACTCCGTGTTGGCTGGTCATAGGGGGGTACAGAAGACGCAGGAATTTCTGAACCGTTTTTTCTGGTGGCCTACCTGTTTAAAGGACGTAAAGGACTATGTCCACTCATGTGTGGTTTGTGCCCGGTGCAAGGTCCCTCGTGTGGCTCCCACAGGACTCCTCCAACCGTTACCCGTGCCATCTCGCCCTTGGGGGTCTATCTCAATGGATTTTATTGTGGAGTTGCCCGTCTCAGACGGTCACAATACCATTTTAGTGGTGGTGGATCGGTTGACTAAAGCTGCTCACTTTATTCCGTGTGCCGGTCTTCCCTCAGCCGCAGAGACAGTGGATCTGGTTATCCAGAACGTATTCCGATTGCATGGGGTACCAGACGAGATCATCTCTGACCGGGGCGTGCAGTTCACGTCTAGGTTCTGGAAGGGGTTTTGTACGGCACTCCAGATTGATGTCTGTTTGTCTTCTGCATACCATCCTCAGACAAATGGGCAAACCGAACGGACCAATCAAACACTGGAACAATACCTTCGCTGTTATGTCAGCCATCTGCAGGACGATTGGTTGAAGATGCTTCCGTTGGCGGAGTTCTCGTATAACAACACTCAGAGCAGCTCCACTAAGGTAACGCCCTTCTTTGCTAACTTGGGTTACCATCCGACTATTTTGCCTAGGTCACCGGTTGCGGTCTCAGTGCCTGCGGTGGAGGACAGATTAACAGAGCTACGACAAAATCTGGAGGTTCTGAAGGACACTGTGGCTACAGCTCAGGAGCGTTACAAGAGGTCGGCAGACGCTCACCGGAGACCGGCACCCATGTATAAGGTAGGGGACTCTGTATGGTTGTCCACCAAGAACCTGAGATTGGGTGTTCCTTCGCAGAAACTGGGACAAAAATTCATCGGTCCGTTCAAGATCACCGGGATCGTGAGCCCTGTGGCCTGTCGGCTGCGGTTACCGCACCATCTAAAGGTACACCCAGTCTTTCATGTTTCTCTCCTCAAATCCGTCTCTCCCAATACGTTTCATGGTCGTGTCGTGCCTCCTCCTCCGCCTGTGATGGTCGACGGCGAGGAGCAGTTCGTGGTTGAGGACATTATTGACTCCCGGCTTCATCGTCGTCGGCTTCAGTATCTGGTACGTTGGCAGGGGTACGCCCCCGAGGACGATTCCTGGGAACCGGTGGGTAACATTCGAGCACCACGGAAGATCGCTCAGTTTCATCGACGGTACCCGGACAAGCCGGGCCCTGACCCGTCCTGAGGCCGTTTCTGGGGGGGGGAGTAATGTCAGGTTTCCAGGTTTTCCAGTTCTCTTTTGAATGAGCTTGCCCTCAGTTAACATGGAGTTTAAGGTTCTGTTGCCCTACTTCCTGTCCAGCTGCTTAAAAGGCCGCCTCTCAGCCCAGTCCAGTGCCTGAGTATACTGCTTGCTGTGTGCTCCTGCTTTGCTGTTTCTACTTCCTGATTGCCTTGGATTCTCCTGAAGATCTACCGACCGACTCTGGACCATACCCGGTTTGCGTCAAGCTGTGCCCGGACTCCGTCTGCCGTCTTGATCAGCACTCTGCCCGGTTCGTAACCACTCTGGACAATCCTCCCGTACGGACACTCCTGGACTATACCACTTGCCCCTTGTGTACCGGCTGCTGCGCATTTAGGCCTTCCGGGGTTGATTGCCGGACAGTCCCTGTCCAGGGGTTCGCTCTGGTGGTCTCCCTGGGGGAGTCCGGTGCGTGGCCCCGGGAATCCCCTTCGCTCCGTTGCGTAAAAGTGTTTTGTGTGTTTGTTTTACTGTGTTTATTCCCGTTGTGTATCTACCGTGTGTACATATTATATAACATCTTGTACCACGAACTCGTCTCTGTTGTCATTGCCCTACGCTATCGAAATCCTCAGAACATACAGTAGTATTACAGCTGTGCAGGTCAGGTCTCTCTTTCTCAGTAAGTTGACATTACCTATTTTCTACAGTTTTCTTTATGAATTGACTTTGGGCATGAGTTCTGAAACTCTGAAGCCCACCCCACCAATCCCCTATATATAGTCCGGGATGTATTATGGAATTGATCGAAGCAGATTAAATTCCAACACAAAGCAGCAGCTGGAAACGGATTGAGTTTCGTTGTTTAATTGTTATATACATTTTTTCTTAGATTGATTGTTATACAGAGCAAGATTTGAGTAAGAAATTATAGACACATTATAGATTATTATAGATAAACTTTCTCGCACTAGACCCACGGCCACTAACACCTTTATCATCCTAAAGCATCATATTGTAAACTATATATTAAGATGATATAATATACAGTATTGTGCAAATTGCAAATCATTACATCACCCTAAATATAAACCAATCACAATGAAACACCCCCACAGATACATTATTTCAATATTAACCCCTTATTTACTTGAGGCCAACACAGATACTAGGCATTCAAGACCTCCAAGAATATTACAGGTGGACCATCATGAAACTCTAAACCACCCAATAGATAATATGTGATGTAGTTTATGTATAAAGTTGTCAAATTGAATATAATAATAGGTGGATTTGGATAGTGTGTCAATTTGTCCTCATAGGTACCAATGTGAACCCAGTACTTTTTGGCAGTGCTACGTAGCCTTGGAGAGGGTCATCAGAATCTTCTCAATATTATTAGAAGATACAGCTTTTTTTTATAGTACTCAAATAGTAAGTGTCGTTTTCATTTTTTTTTTACATAAATCAATAGGACACATGAAAATAAGAAACTTTGCAATATTAGCTAAGAAATCTGCTTATTTCTACTCTTGGACTGATCATTCATTCTCAATTCACTGGTAAAATCTGTCTTCGGTAAACACAAACTTTCCCAATACTGAGATAGGAGATGGCAGTTGGTTCTATGGAACTTGCAGCCTTTAGGTCCTCCCATCTTCATAGAATTTTAAAAGCACCAACTGTCATCTCCTTTCTCCAGTAATAGGAAACTCGCTCTTACTGAATACAGATGTTACAGATTTTACGGGAAAGAAGCAGATTTCTCTTATATGATATATTACCAAGTTGCTTTTTTCATGTGTACTATTGCTTTCCAAAACAAACATTATAACGACGGTTACTCTTTAGAGCAGGGGTCGGGAACCTTTTTGGCTGAAAGCCATGAAAACCACATATTTAAAGTGTAATTCCGTGAGCGCCGTACTCACCAGGGGAAGTGGCATTGGTGGACCGGCTCAGAAGTTCCCAAGAGGCAGGGTAGTTGATGCTGAGGGCACGGAGGAGGGGGTGTTGCGGCTCAAGAAGGTCAGTGAGTGGAGGGTCGGCGATACTGCTGCGGGCTCGTGAGGTGTCAGGGCGGCGGGCGCCATTGATCTGCCGACGGGCTGCTTTGAATCTCTTGCAGTTGACGAGATTGACTTCAAGAAAATGGCCGTGATGTGTGCGCAGATCGACGCGATGGACTTCAAGAAAATGGCCGCGGAGTCCAATCTGCAAATGTGCGGCCAGTTTTTGAAGTTGATCTCGTCAACTGCGGGAGATTCAAAGCAGCCCGCAGTCCACCGTCTACTACGGGCTCACCACCGAGACACCCAACGAGCCCACAATATCGCCGACCCTGCGCCACCACTGCTGCCCCAGTAAGCCATATGCGGTTTATAAGGCACACCTCCATTTTTCCCACAGTTTGGGGAGGGGGGAGTGCGTCTTACAAACTGGAAAATACAATATTTTTTTATTAAAGATTTGTCTGCAAGCCAGATGCAGCCATCAAAAGAGCCACATCTGGCTTGCGAGCCATAGGTTCCCGACCCCTGCTTTAAGGTCTAGTTAACGCAAGATAGTAACACTTCACACGTTCATTGCTCTGTATGTTGTTCTTTTGGTACTGCTTGGTCTCTTTGGATTAAAAATGTAACACTACATTTTCAGAGGACCATTACATTGGTAGATGCTTCAATAGTTCCAAAAAGAGTTTATATACAGGAATGTTATCAATGCCATAAGTATGAAGATACACAGCCAGGAATGAGTTGTATGTTGAGGGGTTAAATTCTTGTTGTCTTTTTATTCTTAATGTTTTGATGACTTGACCATAGCAACGAAATCTGAAATATAATAGAGAAATCAGTAAGGTTTGGTTTAATAATAAATTTGACTATTTGTTAGAAATTCATATTGAACTCTAGTTTTGAATTAATGAAATCTGAAAACATCCTAGCATTTTCTCAAACTGAAAGACTTGCATTGGAAAGTAGGATAAAAAACAGGGAAAGAACAACTCCTCATAAAAAACCCCAAACATGTGCACGTCCAAAGACTATATTGGGTACGAGTTCTATACGTCTGTCAAAGGGAGCTGCCAGCAGTGGATCTTGATGATTTGCCCAAGTACATTCAGCGTAGCAAAACATTTCTCAGACATCTATTAATAACCCAATTGGTAGCAGCCGAGGCTGTTAAGTGTGGGGATCTCTATGTATTGTGCTCATACTCCTTATGAATAAATTAAGATGTTTCCAAAATGTTGTTTACATGTTTTCATCATTTCAATATCATTACCATGTCTATTGATTTCAATAATTCTGGAAATTTTATTTCTCGTTGCAATTTTAATGTTGAGGAGTGTATTTTTATCTACCCTGAGAGCAGCCTATTGGTAGAGAGGGACTAACATGTAATCTCAACCCTATTTTAAAATGTGCAATTTTTATTAATATTCATTAAAATGTACCCACAAGCAGACACACAAACATATAAATGAGAATGGATCACGATATCCTTGTAAATAACCAAGGAGTGTTATATACACACTCACTTTAGGAAAGGGAAGGGAAACTAATATAGCCCTATAAGGGTAGTGTATCCCTACCTAACAACGGAGGGTATGACACCATAAGTTACCGGGCGCCCCCGTTCCACGTCGGCTCTCCCTGACCCTGATATAGGGATGGGATGGAAAGCCCTATAGTGGTGCTTGCACAGTACAATATATATGAGTTCCCAAATGGTAATACTCTTCCCTGTATTGTTTTCCTTAGATCAAGAAGGTATCAATTTACTGATCTACAACCAGGAATTCCTATTCATGATACTAGCACTGTACAAATGTACATGCGGGGAAAGAGAGAGACAGACAGACACAGAGATGGAGACAGATAGACTGATACAAATACAGACAGAGATAGAAACAGACAGACAGAGACATAATCCTGCTTTACATGTTACGATTCTGCATACGATATCGTATGTGATCATAACCGCCCCCATCGTATGTGCGGCACGTTCAATTTTGTTGAATGTGCCGCACAAACGATTAACCCCCGTCACACATACTTACCCGTCCATACGACCTCGCTGTGGGCGGCGAACGTCCACTTCCTGGGGTGGGAGGGACGTTCGGCGTCACATCTACGTCATGCGGCAGCTGGCCAATAGAAGCGGAGGGGCGGAGCTGAGCGGGACGTAAACATCCCACCCACCTCCTTCCTTCCGCATTACCCGCCGGGAGCCACAGGACGCAGGTAAGATCTGTTCATCATTCCCAGGGTATCACACACTGCGATGTGTGCTACGCCGGGTACGATGAACAATCTGACGCTCAATTCATGAGGAATGAACGACGTGCATGCGATGAACGTTTTACCATGCAATCGCACGTAGCTGTTACACACTACAATGTACCTTACGATGCCGGATGTGCATCACTTACGACGTGACCCCGCCAACACATTGTAAGATACATTGCAGTGTGTAAAGCGGGCTATAGACACAGACAGACAAGGAAAGAGACAGACAGAGAGACAGACAGCGACACACAGACAGAGACTGGGAGAGAGACAGAGAGACAGTTACTATCCGGGCAACGCCCGGGTACCACAGCTAGTATATATGTATATATATATTAAAAAAAACCTTACCATCCGGTCCAATTTTTCCTGTGTGATTAGGGTCACCAGCTTTATAGAAATCTGTAATCTCATCAGCAGTCAGATACCTGACAAAACGCTTGAAGACCGTCAGGACTTTTCTGGTAATAAAAACATTGTTGTGAGTCTTTTCACCTTTTGTGTTTGCTCATACAATAGCTGAAGTCTCAGTATTTGTTGCTTGGTTAGACGTTTCCAAAAGTGTTAGATTTTTTATGATGCAATATAATAATCTACTTCTGATACTTTAGAATAAAATGTTTAAACTGTATCCTTACGAAACATCGGATTTCTCCATATATCCACTCTTGTTTATGTCTAACATATTGAAAACCTTCTTGATTTCATCAGGAGATTTTTTATTGAGATGAATTTTTGAGAAGAATTTTTTGCTCTGAAATGGGACGCCAGCTGTACAAAAAAAAACATTTTTTAAGAAACATAACTATAGTTGACTGGGAAACATTTTTGGTTCTCTTTTTTTTTTTCTTTAAAAACATTCCTTAATACATTTATATCTATAACATTATAGCAAATAAAAATATGTATTATCTTCATAAATCCTGAGAATTACTAAAACATTACAGTACAATGACAGAATCACTTTCCTGATGAGTCTCTTTTAGAAAATACTTGAGTTCTTAATTAGATCACTCTGGAGCCTAATTTATTCAGCATTATATTGCATTAGCATTTGTAAGTAGAGAGATGTTTGCCTTTGGCGGGTCTGGCCGAACTTAACAAAAAAAGTCCAGTTCAGACTGGACTTGAACCCAAACTTGAGCCCTGACCGCGAACCCCTATATAAGTGTATGAAAACCTGAACTTGAGTGTTGTATATCAGTATTGGTAAGTGCTAGGGGGCTGCAAGATGAGGAATAAAGCAAGACAATAATACCAAGTTTCTGTGTGGCTGTCACACTGCTTCCGGATCAGCTAATTAAAGCTTATCAATATGTACTGCTTCCCCCGCCCTCCCTCTGTAACAGCCTCTGTGATTGGTTGCATTGTTTAAGATATTGGTCTATACACAATGTATAGGGGAGGTGCAGGAGGAGTGGGAATAACCCAATAATATCCTGTGATTGTTTACAGTCGGACTGCCAGTGTTCCGGTTTCTGTGATTGCTTGCCCTCACACTAGCTGTCTGGGTCCCTAGATTGGAGCGTAAAATTAAATAAATAATTTGAAAGAAATGTGTGGCATCCCCCATATTTTGATGCCCAATGCAGATAAAGCAGACAGCTGAATGCTGCAGCCCCCAGTTGTACGCGTTATCTTGGCTGTGTATGAAAATATGAGGGACCCTATGCAGCTTTTTTAAATTATTTAAATAAATAATTTAAAAAAAGTTGTATGTACAGATCTCCAAAATTTTACTACCCAGCTAAGCTAAAGCAGACAGCTGGGGCCTGTTATTTTCAGACTGGGGAGGCCCATGGCTGTTGGGCCCTCTCCAGCCTAAAAATAGCAGCCAGCAGCCACCCCAGAATAGGTTGATTTATTAGCTCCACCAATACTGGTGGTTACCCAGGTCATCTTGATCGCCCTTGTGCGATGGCAATCAGGTAAATACAAGAGTTTAATGACAGCTATGATTTGTCAAAAATCACAGCTGTTATCAGGCCCAAGATTAGTGATAGGCAGGGGTCTATAAGACCCCACTACTAATCATTTAAGTAAAAAGAAAAAACACAAAACAGAGAAAAAATTCTTGATTTTAAAAAACCCCTCTTTCTCCAATTTATTAACCACCAAAACACTCCTATAGGTCCGATGTAATCCACACTACAACATCCCACAATGAGACCAGCTATGCTACATCTGAGGTCGCAGTGAGCGGACACATTAGAAAACATAACTGACCACTGCGGACTGCAGGATATACTGATAGAGCTGCACCAAATCAGCATCTCCTGGCAGAAAAACACATCAAAACAACATCATGATTTTGCCCAACACTACTTGTAATGTGCCTATCCTTGTACCCATCCTGTAGTAATGTGCCCATCCTTGTCCCCTTGCAGTAATGTGCCTATCCTTGTCCATATCTTGAAATAATGTGCACATTCTAGTCACCATCCTGTAGTAATGTGTCCATCCTTGTCCCCATCGTCTAGTTATGTGCCCATGCTTGCCCCCTTGTAGTAATGTGCCCATCCTTGTCCCTATCTTGTAGTAATGTGCCCATCCTTGTCCCCATCCTGCAGTAATGTACCCATCCTTGTGTCCATACTGTAGTAATGCGCCCATCAATATTTCCATCATCTAGTAATATGCCAATCCTTGTCCTCATCCTCTAGTAATGTGACCATTCTTGTCCCCATCCTGTAGATATGTGCCTATCTTTGTCTCCATCTTGTAGTGATGTGCCCATCCTTGTCCCCAACATGTAGTAAAGTGCCTATCCTTGTTCCCATCCTGTAGTAATGTGCCCATCTTTGTATTCGTCATATAATAGTGTGCCCATCATTGTCCTCATCCTTTAGTAATGGGCCCATTCTTTGCATCATCCTGTAGTAATGTGCCCACCCTACAGAAATTTTTCCCAATATGCCATTCTTCACATACACACACAATAAAAACATTCTTCTCACCTGTCCTCCGTTCCCTCGGCGTCTTTTTTCATCTTTTTGCGGCCCACAGGCATGTTGACTAGAGTTGAGCGTGGTTCGTGGTTCTCCAGTTCGCGGTTCGAGTGATTTTGGGGGGTGTTCTAGATCGAACTAAAACTCGAGCTTTTTGCTAAAAGTTCGTTAGAACCATTCTCGAACGTAGCTCGAGCTATCAGCAAAAAGCCTAGCTAATTACTAGCTGGCTTTTCACTATAATAGTGTAAGTCACTCTGTGACTCACACTATTATGAAATTTCAGCGTATAGTGTGCGGGGGCTGCGTGTTCATATCACTGCTGCTGTGATAATGGT
The DNA here is from genome assembly GCF_048569485.1 of Anomaloglossus baeobatrachus. Classification (NCBI taxonomy): domain Eukaryota; kingdom Metazoa; phylum Chordata; class Amphibia; order Anura; family Aromobatidae; genus Anomaloglossus; species Anomaloglossus baeobatrachus. The sequence goes on along the minus strand of NC_134359.1, from coordinate 252,324,391 downwards.
GATCGACATTTTTTTTTTTTTTTCTTCCTTCCCTAAGCGCGCGTGTAGTGGGGAGGGCCAGCATGTCAGCCAATCCCAGACACACACACGGCTAAGTGTACTTTTTGCCAGAGAAGCAAGAGCATGTGTCATAGGCTGTCCATGTCACATGTCCTTGCATTATAAAAACAGACATTTTCCTCCAGCACGCCATTATCTGCCTTCTGCGTCTAGGTGTCAGTCACCGCTCACGCAGCTCCTGTTGCCGATCCTGCTGTGTACGCTATACACACAGCGTTCTAAAGATTAGGGACAGAAGTTTATTTCAGCCCTTTTAAGGGATAATTACAGCTGGCTCAGAGCCATAGGTGACAGTCAGGTCCGTTGAAACGCTGTATACAGCTTCAGATAACAACGTCTGTGTAGCTAAGCTCAGGGAATTCCTTGCTGCATTTCACCATTAGGAGGGAGAGAAAGTGAGGCTTCCTTTCTTCTACACTGAACCACAACCCGGCCACTGTACCTTCCTGTCCATTTTTGCAAAGCCATTTTAATTTCAGGGTGCTGCCAGTTAGTGCCATCCAAAGAGTAGCTGCTGTTCTCCATTATTGTGCCACTTGTGGCAAGCAAGTCCCACCACCTCTGCATTCTCCCCCTCCTGCACATTTTTGCAAAGCCATTTTAATTTAAAAGAGTGCTGCCAGTTAGTGGCATCCAAAAAGTGGCTGTTGGACTCCATTAGTGTCCCACTGGTGCCAAGCAATTTCCAGCACCTCTGCATTGCACCCTCAAGCTCATTTTTACTAGGCCATTATAATAGCAAACACTGAGGAAACTTAGTGGCATCCAAAAAGTGGCTGTTGGACTCCATTAGTGTCCCACTGGTGCCAAGCAATTTCCAGCACCTCTGCATTGCACCCTCAAGCTTATTTTTACTAAGCTATTATAATAGCAAACACTGAGGAAACTTAGTGGCATCCTAAAAGTGGCTGTTGGACTTCATTAGTGTCCCACTGGTGCCAAGCAATTTCCAGCACCTCTGCATTGCTTTTTACTAAGCCATTATAATAGCAAACACTGAGGAAACTTAGTGGCATCCAAAAAGTGGCTGTTGGACTCCATTAGTGTCCCACTGGTGCCAAGCAATTTCCAGCACCTCTGCATTGCACCCTCAAGCTCATTTTTACTAAGCTATTATAATAGCAAACTGTGCTGCCAGTTTAAGGGCCATAGTTGCATTGTCAGGGATAGTCAGTGTTGTTTCTTCTGCTGTCAATAAAGCTAGACCACCTCTGCAATCTACACCACCTCTCAATTTTTACTACCACATTTTAAGTGGACAATCTTGTCGCTATCAAAATGAGTGGCAAAATGACAGATGCTGGTGGAAAGGGGAACAGGCGTGTTGGAAAAGGAAAAAAAGTTTTTGTCCATGGGGAAGGCGGCAAAGCTGCATTAACATCTGCTGAAGATAGTCCATCTTTCAGCAAAAGTAAGATGTCTACTACTTTCCATGGACAATCCGATGTGCTCCCTTTTTTACGGACCCAAACAACTGTAAGACAGCACAAAAAAAGAACATGCTTGAATGGATTTCAAGTGCTCCAACAAGTGCCCTCTCCTCCACCTCAACTACCGCATCCAAAAAAAACCAGTCCTCTGAGTTGTTATCCCAATCACACTTGCTTTCTCCCAGCTCTCAAGTCTCCATCCGCCCTGCACAGTATGGTGGAACAGAGATGGCTGAGTCTGCAGAGCTGTTCAGTCACACTATAGACTTGGAATCAGAGGTCTGCTCCCAAGCTACAGTGAGTACAGACCAGGAAATGGTCTGCAGTGATGCCCAGAACCTTTGTGACTCAGATTCAGGCCGTGAGGACCAAGTTTCTGAGCATAATGTTGACCCTTATTCACAAACTGTAACACCTGTGGTTATAGACAATGAGGAACATACTGATGACGATGAGACGCAGATACCAGATTGGGATGACAACTTAAATATTTGGTCAGGGCAAGAAGAGGCTAGGTCTGAGGGTGAGGGGAGTGCAAACACAATGCTTGATGAGGAAGTTCTAGATCCCACCTACTGTCAACCCACAGTCAGGCACTCGAGGAGGTCAACAGAGGCGGTGGAGGAGGATGCAACTGACGACGAAGTTACCTTGCGCCTTCCTGGACAGAGGAGGAGTACTGGAAGCACGTCTACAACTGCATCCTCAGCCACCACTCTGCCTCTGAGCACTAGTTGGGGTGGCTCAGCAGGTCGCATGCCCTCTAAGCCTTGCCTAGCCTGGTCCTTTTTTGACCTTGCAAAGGATCTCCCAAATCATGTGATCTGTAAAATTTGTCGGGAATCTGTTAGTAGAGGCAAAAACCTCAGCAGTTTGACAACTTCTTCCATGAATCGTCACATGAATAAATATCATATGTCCAAGTGGGAAGCTCACCGTGCTGCAATGCGGCCTAGCGAAGCGGACCATCCACCGCCTGCCCCTTTTAGTGCATCCGCGCGCTCTTCATCTTCTAGGACTGTGGGGACAGCTGTCACACCTGGTTTTCCACGCACACCTTACACCACTGTAACCACAACAGGCAGTTTACTTGGGAGGTCGTCAGTTGGTTTGGAAGGGGAAGCAAGTGCATGTGTACAGCTCTCTCAGACATCGATAGCATCAACGTTGGATGAAGGCAACATCATGTCTACGCCTGCACTTTCCTCACAAACCTGCATTTTTCCAGGGACACCCTACTCACCACCGTCTACACACAGCAGCCAGATCTCTGTCCCTCAGATGTGGACAAATAAAAGGCCATTTCCTGGGACCCATGACAAAGCTAAGAGGTTGTCTTTATCCCTCTGTAAGCTCTTGGCTACCGAAATGCTGCCTTTCCGCTGGTGGACACACAGGATTTTAGAGACCTTATGTCTGTCGCTGTGCCCCAGTACCAGATGCCCAGTCGCCACTACTTCTCTAAGAAAGGTGTGCCTGCGCTACACCAGCATGTCGCACACAACATCACCGCTTCCTTGAGAAACTAAGTGTATGAACGGGTGCATTTCACCACCGATACTTGGACCAGTAAGCATGGACAGAGACGTTACATGTCGTTGACTGGGCACTGGGTAACTATGGTGATAGATGGTGAAGGGTCTTGCCGTCCCCACGACTTGTGTGTCAATCCTCTGTCTGTCCAAGTTCCTACACTGCTTCTGCCTCCTCAACCTCGTCTGGGTCCTCCACCTCCGCCCCAAGCCTGCCTGGTCAGGCCACCAGCATTGTAACTGCGCAGAAGGAATCACACACCCCTCATTACTATGCTGGCAGCAGAGCGCAACGGCATCAGGCGGTCTTTATCTTGAAATGTCTTGGAAATAAGAGTCACACTACGGCTGAGTTTTGGGCAGCTCTGGAGACTGAGTTTGGTAAATGGTTGTCTCCACTCAACCTGCAGCCTGGTAAGGTCGTGTGCGACAATGCTGCAAACCTGGGTGCGGCCCTTCGCCTGGGCAAGGTGACACACGTGCCTTGTATGGCTCATGTGTTGAACCTTGTTGTCCAGCAATTTTTAACACACTATCTCGGCCTAGATGACCTTCTGAACAGGGCACGAAAACTGTCTGCTCACTTCCGCCGTTCAACCGCTGCAGCTGAGGGACTTGCATCGCTCCAGAAGTCTTTCGGCCTGCCGGTTCATCTCCTGAAATGCGATGTGCCGACACGCTGGAATTCTACTGTCCACATGTTACAGCGACTGTGGCAGCACCACCGAGCACTGGTGCAATACGTCATGACGTATAGCCTGGAACAACGAGATGCAGAGGTGGGGCAGATCACCCTGATGGAGTGGTCTCAGATCAAGGACCTATGCACCCTTCTGCACAGTTTCGACATGGCGACGAATATGTTTAGCGCTGACACTGCCATTATCAGCATGACAATTCCAGTCATTTACATGCTGGAGCACACGCTAAACACTATTAGGAGTCAGGGGGTGGGACAACAGGAAGGGGAGGAAGTACTGGAGGATTCATATGCACAAGGGACAACAACATCACCAAGGTCCAGACGTTCATCATCAACAAGGCGGCAGGCATGGGACCATGGGGGACAGGGATCAACAAGGGCGCATGGTAGCAGGAGAAATGTTGAGGTAGGTGCAGGAGAACATGAAGAAATGGAGGACGAACTGTCCATGGACATGGAAGACTCAGCGGATGAGGGAGACCTTGGTCAAATTTCAGTTGAAAGAGGTTGGGGGGAGATGTCAGAGTAAGAAAGAACGGTTAGCACCTCTATGCCACAAACACAGCGTGGACTTGGTCCGCATGGCTGCGCAAGACACATGAGCGCCTTCTTGCTGCACTACCTCCAACATGACCCTCGTATTGTCAAAATTAGAAGTGATGATGACTACTGGCTTGCCACACTATTAGATCCCCGGTACAAGTCAAAATTTTGTGACATAATTCCAGCCATAGAAAGGGATGCACGTATCCAGGAGTATCAGCAGAAGCTGTTACTCGATCTTAGCTCGGCTTTTCCACCAAACAACCGTGGTGCACGGAGTGAATCTCCCAGGAGTATCTCCAAATGAACATCGATGCCATGACTTTGCAAATGGAGCCTTGCTCATTTTGGGCTTCAAATCTTGAAAAATGGCCAGAGCTCTCCACTTACGCCTTGGAGATCTTGTCGTGTCCAGCTGCCAGCGTTGTCTCAGAACGTGTCTTCAGTGCTGCTGGCTGTGAGCTGACAGATAAGCGCACGGGTATGTCCAGTGACAATGTGGACGGACTAACGTTCATCAAAATGAACAAGTCATGGATCCACAAGGAGTTTACTACCCCTGTGTAATCCGGGGGAGAGTAAATGCTTGTTTATTTTGAATGTGCTTGATGCAAATCTAACTGTGAAGTGTACGACTGGGGCACAAGTGCTGCCACTGAAGGGGTGTCTGTGTGGCCCAATTTTTGGAAAAAAGGGAGACTCCGCTTGGAGTAACCCTTGCTTGCAGTGTTTCTAAAAATGATCCAAGATGAACAGATCTCGGATCAGGAAAAACTTTGCAACCTACCCCGGTGTCATCCTGGGGACGGTTAAGTATGGCGTATTTTTGAATGTGCTTGATGCAAATCTAACTGTGAAGTGTACGACTGGGGCACAAGTGCTGCCACTGAAGGAGGTGTCTGTGTGGCCCAATTTTTGAAAAAAAGGGAGACTCCGCTTAGAGTCACCTTGCGGTGTTTTACATGATTTTAGAAGGGCGTGCCATGCCTATATTTGTGTCTCGTCCTCTTTTTCCTCATAACGCTGTTTTGTTTTCGCATGAGCATTTGTTCTTGTCACTTTCCCATGTGTTTGTGTTGTGTTGTGAGTTGTTTGTCACCTTTTGGACACCTTTGAGGGTGTTTTCTAGGTGTTTTAATGTGTTTGTGATTGCCTCCCATTGTTTCCTATGGTGCTCGAGTGGTTCGCCGAACCGGTTCGCCGAACCGAACTCGAACGTGACCTCCGTTCGGCGAACCAAGCTCGAGCCGACCCGCGACCGGTTCGCTCATCTCTAATGTTGACTCCCCTTGACAATCGCAGCTGGTGCAGTGGTCCTGCCGACATCAGCGCATTATTTTAGTTGATTGTAGTGCTGGCACTACGCAGAGACAAGCTCTCTGCACAGCTATACCAATGCCAATCTCCTTTCACTTGGATATTTCTTTCCACATTTTCCAGTAAACTATATGATAAAATGTATGGTATAATTCAAAAGTACAAGTAGTCCCACAAAAAACAAGCCCTCACATGGCTTTTAGTGGAAAGTTACTGCACTTACAAAAAAGGGAGGAAATGTTGAATGTGCAAAAACAGAAAATTTCTGTCCTTAAGAGGTTAAAGGGGTGGAGGGGAGGGATCGTTTTTTCTACCGATTTACAAGTTCTAACGCTAGGAGATGTGCTGCTCCTAGTACTGTAACTACTGTCTCCTCACCTGCCATATCGTGATTTCCTCTCCATGCTCACATCCTTCCATCATCTAGGTGCTTCCCCCATCCCACCAAGTTACCCCCTGACCCACCACTCCATGGTCCTGGCCTTTCTTGGTTCTTATTAAAACATTTGAACTGCTTTATTTATATTTGCTCTTGGTAGTGCCTCATGTTCCACCACATGCCGTCCATTGCTGATCCTTTTCAGTGACCACTAGGGTGAGAAGACACCAAAAAATGAATGCCGAAATGCAATGGACCAAAAGCGAACTGTCCCGGTTCCGCCTCCTTGTCCACATGGCTAGGGAGCGGAGCCTTCTCCTGAGCCTCACTTCCGGAGCTCGCATGCTTTAAAAACTGACATCTCCAGTGAACCAGCGGCGGCTATAAGCTTACCGCTGCTTTGCCTGTGATTACTGGTCCTGTAAGTGTTATCCTGATCCGTCTGTGCCTGTGCCCCCGTGCCCTGTCTGTGTTCTGTCCCCTAGTCGTTCCCCCATTCCTTTGTCCCCTCTCCTACCTCCCCACTCGGTTGCTTCCTCTGGTACTGACCTCATCCTGACCTCGACTCCGCTTCTGCTCTGTCCTCCGGTCCTCCTTCTGCCCGTACTGTGCTTGACCATTCCTCACATGCCCAGCAGCTCTGTTCCCCAGTTGTGCTGTGAGGCAGTGTACGAGCAAACACTGTGTATCTACTTCCTGCTTCTTGTTTCTCTGTGTAGTGTCTTCTGCTGCAGAGCTGCGGCTCCCCCTGGTGGCAGCTTGACAGGAACAAAAAGGAAACAGTGAGGGCTGCCATGCAGTGGGTCAAAAGGCAAGAAAAAGGGTCAGGAGTCCTGACTGACCAATTGCCAGTTCTCACAGACCCATTTTAGTGAATAGAGTTAAAGTCCACAGTGGCCTCAACCCGGATCATGGGCACGGGCAGCTGCACTCTCACACAACACTCACATCGTCGCAGGAGGGCTGGCACTGTATACTAGACGCAGTGTCGCTGGATTGTGGGCACATAGCCTAAAAGTGAGAAATTTGGTGCCACATTAAGATTTTTGTGAATTACCTGTGGATTCAAAATGCTCACTAAACCCCAGAGTAAAATTCTTGAGTAGTTTCCAAAATGGGGTCAATTGTGGGGGTTTCTGATGTATAGGTAACCTAGGGGCCCTGCCAATGCGACATGGTGCCGCAATTTATTTTAATTTTTCCAAAATTCAAATTATGCTCCTTACGTTGCGAGCCCTACCGTTTGTCCAAACAGAGCTTTTTGGCCACATGTGAGGTATCCCTCCGCTCATAAGGAATTGGATAACAAATGGTGGGATCCACTTTTTGCTGTTTCCTCATGACAAAGTGAGAAATGTTTGTGAAAAAATTTTTAAATTTTCAATATGATGGCCTAATGTTATCAAATTCTGTGAAGTACTTGTGGGTACAAAATGATCACTATACCCTTAGATAAAATCCTTGAGGGGGTCTAGTTTCCAAAATGGGGTCACTTGTGGGAGGTTTCTGCTGTTTTGGTATCTTAGGGGCCCAGCAAATGGAACATGGTGCCCGTAATCTATTTCAGCTAAAGTTGTGTTCCAAAAGTCAAATATTGCTCCTTCTGTTCTGGACCCTCCCATTTGTACAAACAGAGGTTTCTGACCACATATGGGGTATCAGCGTGCTCAGAAGAAATTGAGAAACAAATTTTGCATTCTATTTTGTGTTATTTCTTCTAAAAGTGAATAAATTGGGACTAGAGCAACATATATAGGTAAAATGATAATTTTTGTTTTTTTTATTCCACATCGCTTTAGGTCCAGTGAAGGACCTGAAGGGTTAATAAACTTTTTGGATGTGGTTTTGAGTACTCTGAGGGGTGTAGTTTTTAGAATGGTGCCACTTTTGGGTATTTTCTGACACATAGGTCTCTCAAAGTCACTTCAAATGTAATGTGGTCACTAAAAAATAAGAATTAGACCTACCGGTAATGATGTTTCCAGGAGTCCGTCATGACAGCACCACCGGAGGTTTATCCCCTATCCTCTGTAGGGACAGGAAAGACACAAGAGGTTAAAACCCTTCCCATCCCCAACCTACTCAGTGACTTTCCAATTACCACCTCAGGATGGGTACAACGCTATTTTATTGGAACAAAATAGGAACAGAAACTGTGCAAATACAAGACAGCAGTACAAATTGAAAAATAGGTATGACAGGGAGGGATATAAAAGGTGCTGTCATGATGGACTCCTGGAAACATCATTACCGGTAGGTCTAATTCTTATTTTCCAGGTCGTCCTTACATGACAGCACCACCGGAGAGTATTAAAGGAATCGGACTTAGGGGGGGTCGACTGCCTGAAGTACCTTCCTACCAAAAGCTAAACATTCGTTAGCCGACAAATCTAGCTTGTAGTGTTTACAGAAGGTACTGGGACCAGAACAAGTCGCTGCGTCACAGACCTGCTCCAAGGTAGCACCTGCTCTAGTAGCCCAAGAAGTGGCAATAGCCCGGGTAGAGTGAGCCCTAATGGAAGAGGGAGGGTCTCGTCCCACCCCGGAATAGGCCGATGAGATCAAGGATTTAACCCATTTGGTCAGAGTAGCTTTGGAAGCCTTTTTGCCCCTGTTTTTCTCCCAAATTGAAGGAATAGACAATGGTCCAATCTCCAGCTCTTAGTTGCCTCCAGATAGGCCAACAATACTCTGAGCACATCCAAGGAACTAAGCTCTTGTTTTCTAGGAGTGGCAGGAGTGGCGTAGAAAGACGGTAGAACAATCTCCTGATTGAGGGTAGCTGTAGACACAACTTTAGGAGAAAAACCAGGATCCAACTTCAGAATGATGCATTCATCCCATATCTGGAAATAAGGCTCCGATATGAACAGTGCCTGGATCTCGCCAATCCGTTTTGCAGTAGTTATGGCGACAAGAAACACCACTTTGTAGGTGAGGTCCTTGATGGATAACTCCCGACTGGTATGGTGGAGAACAAATGAATTGCAGAACTAGAATCAGGTCCCATGGAGGCGAGGGAACTCGAATCGTAGGTCTAAGGCATTGCGTTGCCTTAATAAAACGAGCGACCCAGGGATGAACAGCCAAGCGTGTGTCCAGGTAAACACTGAGCGCTGCCACCTGTAGATGGCATTCGTGACTGGTTTTCTGCTGCGCATCATTGTAGCTATGACTGGATCCGAAAGTCCCCGAGACTGCAAGACCTGCCATTCAGGATCCATGCCGACAACTGAAGTTGTTGAAGGTTCTGATGGTGCAAAGGACATTGGGATAGGAGGTCCCTCCGGAGAGGGAAAACAACTGGGGCATCCTGGGCCAGAGTCCGTAGAAGGGAGAACCAACTTCGCTTTGGCCAGAAGGGGACCACTACAATCCTGTGTGCCTGATCCTCCTGAATCTTCCGTAAGACCCTGGGGATGAGAGGAATCGGAGGGAAGGCGTAATGCAGATCATCCCCCCAGAACTGAGAAAGAGCGTCCACCGCCAATGGCCTGTCTGCCAGATTGAGGGAGAAGAAGTGATGCACCTTCGAATTCCGCCGGGTAGCAAACAGATCTATCTTCCGCTGCCCCCACCTCTGGATGAGACTCCGAAAGACCGCTGCGTTCAGACACCATTCCGAAGGATGAACCTGGTGACGGCTGAGATAGTCCGCTTCTGTGTTCTCTATCCCCTTTAAGTGGACTGCAGACACCAAAAGGACCGTCATCTCCAAGAGCTGGAATATTTCGACTGCCAGCTGCTGTAGAGGTGGGTGCCTTGCACCTCCCTGATGTCGAATAAATGACACAGCTGTAGTGTTGTCGGAAAAGATTTTCACATGTTTGTTCTTTATCAACCGTCGACCCTGCCTGAGAGCCTCCAGGATTGTTCACAGTTCTCGGAAATTTGAGGACCGGAACGTCATGTGAGAGGGCCATGATCCTTGAAGGTAAGACTGGTCCACCTTGGCTTCCCAAACTGATTGATTCGCATCCGTGGTGATCAGGACGTATGGCGACATCACCCACCGGACTCCTCGGAGGAGATTGCTTGTGTCGCACCACCAGTGCAGAGACCCTCGGGCTTCTTCCATTAGGGAAAATCGCATTTCCAAGTCCCTCTGGTGACCAACTGAGACTGACAGAATGTTTCTTTGCAACGCCCTGGAATGGTACTGACTCCATTGTACGCAGTGAATGCAGGAAGTCATGAGACCCAGTACCCGGATAGCCCTTCTCACAGATGTCCTGTTCTGTATGGCGAATCTTCCAATCTCGTGACTGATTGAAGACACCTTCCCTGCTGGAAGAAATGAAGACTGACTGGTAGAGTCCAGGACAGTTCCCAGAAATATCCGCTTCGCCCGAGGTTGAAATTCGGATTTTTCTAGATTGATTATCCAACCTAAATTGTTCAGTGTCTGTGTAACGAGCTGAAGATGATGCTCCATTGCCGGGACAGAATCTGCCACCAGGAGAAAATCGTCCAGATACAGGATGAGGGGTACGTTCTTCAGCCGAAGGTAAGCCACCATTTCTACCACGACCTTTGAAAAAATGCGTGGAGCTGAAGAGAGGCCGAAAGGGAGGAAACAGACCTGGAAAAGGAACACCTCCCTTCCTTTCTGAAGGGCAAAACGTAAATATTTTTGACTTGCGGGATGAATGGGAAGGTGATAGTAAGCATGCCACAAGTCTATGGTGCACATCAATGAACCTGGGGATATCAGAGGAACCGTGGAACAGATGGATTTCATGCGAAACCTCTTGTAAGTGACCCAACGGTTTAGGGGCTTCAAATTTATTATCGTCCGGTACTGCCCGGAAGGCTTTTTGATGGAAAACAGACGGGAATAATGACCCTGAAATTTTTCGGTTTGAGGGACTGGGAAAATTGCACCTTCTGTAAAAGGTCTGTGACATCCACCCATAGACCGAAAGGACTGCCTACGGGAAGAGGAAGGTTTATTATAGGGCAAAAACCTGCGCTTTTCCTCAGGGAACCCCTTCTTTTTGTTAGAGGCTTTTTCCAGTATCTCGTCTAATGCTGGCCCAAAAATCCGTAATCCTGAGAAGGGAATGGAACACAATTTCTGCTTAGATGCAAGGTCACCGAAACAAGATCTTAGCCAGATGGATCTCCTGGAAGTATTAGAGAGAACGCTATTCTTGGCTGAGAATCTTAAGGGGGCTTTACACGTGTGGATATATCGTGCGATCGCACCCGCCCCCCCATCGTTTGTGCGGCATGGGCAATTTGTTGCCCGTGTTGCACAAAGTCATAAACCCCCCGTCACACGTACTTACCTTCCAAACGACTTTGCTGGGGGTTGCAAACATCCTCTTCCTGAAGGGGGAGGGACGTTCAGCATCACAGCGACGTCACACAGCGGCCGGCCAATAGTAGCGGAGGGGCGGAGATGAGCGGGACATAACATCCCGCCCCCCTCCTTCCTTCCGCATTGCCAGCGGCCGCAGGTAAGCTGCAGTTCATCGTTCCCGGGGTGTCACACGGAGCGATGTGTGCTGCCTCGGGAACAATGAACAACCTGTGCAGAGAAGGACGTTTGATTTTTTTGAAACTGAGTGACGTGTCAACGAGCAACAATAAGGTGAGTATTTTTGCTCGATCACAGACGCTCGTAGCTGTCACACACTACGATATGTCAAATGATGCCGGATGTGCGTCACTTACGACATGACCCCCGATGACATATCGTTAGATATATCGTAGCGTGTAACGGGCCCTTAACCGATTCAGCCGATGCATCAGCCAAGAAAGCAGTCACATTCTTTAACAGCGGTAATGCCTCAAGGATACTTTCAGTAGGAGCGCCCTGCCTAAGATGGTCCTCCAAATCACTGAGCCAGAAGCCCATTGATCTGGCGACCGAGGTGGCAGCAATATTGGTCTTAATGGTCGCGGCTGACGCTTCCCAGGTCTTCTTCAGCAACGTGTCGGCCTTGCGGTCCATAGCGTCTTTAAGCCCTGAAGAATCCTCGAAAGGAATCGAGGTCTTCTTAGCAATTTTGACGATCGGCACATCGATCCTAGGCACCGTTTCCCACAGTGCTACATCCTCCGGATTGAAAGGAAAACGGGACTTAAAGTCTCGAGGGATGAAGAGACTGCGTTCAGTGTTTTCCCATTCTTCCAGAATCATTTCCCTGAGCTGGGAGTTGACCGGGAAAACTCTAGAGCGTCGGGATTGAAGTCCTGCAAACATCTTATCCTGTATCGACACAGTTTCTTCAGGTTCCTGCACCTGCATAGTGTTCCTGACCATCTTAAGCAGCATATCCGAATCCCCGGAATTGAAGATATATCTCTTCCGGTCCACTGCTGGGGATAAAGAGCGTTCCGAGGATGAAAACGAGCGAGAGCCCTCCTCGTCGGAGGACAAGTCCAACTCCCATCGAGGTCTTTTACGTTTCCCCTGGGAGGCGGATGATGAGGAGGCTTGGGAAACCTCCCGAATCATGCTTCTTATATGTGCCAGAGGGGAGGACTGTTCTTCATTCACAATGGTAGAAACCCAGGCCGCACACATTTCTTTAACATAGGAGTCTGACAGTTTCACATGACAAACAAAGCAGCGTCTTGACTTAGAGGCCACCTTCTGTCCGGCCGACCTCTTTTGTGTTAACACACGGTGAGGCGTCCCTGCCCTAAAAAACATATAATTCAGGATAAGGCCAGTGGATACACTAGAACTGACTACACGGTGAGTCAAACAGGAATCGCCTTACATGGACCAGGGGGGACCCCAGGGGGGCGTCAGGCCGGGTTACACTATCCATGACCGCACGGAAAACAGCACATAATCCACAGCGCTCCTGGATTCCCCCCTTTACACTATACCGTCTCCTCGGCGTCCCTGGTCCGACCCTGCTGCTCTAGCGTTCAAATCTCCAGCTCATACCGTCGCTCCTGGAAGTGACACAGACCTGGAAGTAGTACGGCTGTGCATATCCTGGAACTCACCACACGCTGAAGCAGGGGACCCAGAGCTCCCGTGTTGGGAGATGCGGTCTGAGCTGGGAGCTCCCACTCTACCAGCACGCTGAGGAACCAGTTCGTCGGTTTCGGCCGCCGGAGGATCCACTTGACCGGGGAACAACTGTGCCCCCTCTCCCTGGATGCGGTAAGCCACGCGATCTCTTGCATGCCCCTGTCCTGTGTAGGGACAGGAAAAACACTGAGTAGGTTGGGGATGGGAGGGGTTTTAACCTCTTGCATGTTTCCTGTCCCTACAGAGGATAGGGGAGCAACCTCCGGTGGTGCTGTCATGTAAGGACGACCTGGAAAAATGGTTTTGTAAATTTTGTTGAAAAATGGGAAATTGCTGATGAACTTTGAACCCCCATAACCTCCTAAGTCCAAAAAATGTTGTTTTCTAAATTGCACTGATCTAAAGTAGACATGTGGGAAATATAATTTATTAACTATTTTATGTGACAGAAATCTCTGGTTTAAGGGCATAAAAATTAAAAGTTTAAAAATTGCAAAATTTTCAAAATTTTTGTAAAATTTCTGATTTTTTTGCAAATAAAAACAAATAATCTAGTCCTAAATTTATAACTATCCTGAACTACAATATGTAATGGAAAAACAATCTGAGAATCACGGGATCCGCTGAAGCGTTCCAGAGTTATAACCTGTGAAAGGGACACTGGTCAGAATTGCAAAAAATATCCTGGGCATTAAGTACGAAATTGGCTTTGTCCATAAAGGGTTAAGGTCACTAAAGTGTATCTGACCTTTCAGGTATGTTTTCACTGATTGGCAGCCTTTAAAGGTGTTCTTTGGCCATCATTATCAGATTGATGAGAGTAGGGCTCCCGGCTTCCCCACTAATCAGTTGTTATTAGCGCCTGCGGCCTAAATATAAACAATGAATGGAGATGCACTGCACAGCTTTGTTCAAAGTTTAGCGGCATGCAGCTTTTATTAGCAGTTGTGCTATTGTCAGCTATTAATTCACTAAGTATATAAAAGAACACATTCAAGTGATCTTCCTATTCTATTGCACTATTAACTTTATTCTAAATGTAAGATTTACAATTGCTTTTTAGTACGTTGTGATTATTGCATCATATTACCCATTACTATATTTTACTGAAATATTGATTTTATCCATATTCTATAACTGGGCTTCTATTGCTGTTGGTGTGCATTTATTTTGGCTAGCAATTCTGGATGTCTTAGAAGGACTGACGCTATTGCCTATCATCTGCTTTTAAAGCACACCAATCACCAGGATTTTCCTATACAGCCTAAAGCCAGTGCTATACTGGCGCTATTATGCTGATTCTATACATACCTTTAGTTGTCAGATAGGATGTATAGGATTTGAAAGACAATCAAGTAAAGTTTGTAAAATCAGCAGCTTTTGAATGACAGCAGCTGCCAATCAGACGATAGCTGGGGTGGGTATTCATAGTGATTCCCATTCCCCTGCCTGTCATCCTGTTATTTATGCTAATTCTATTATGGAATTGTTTCAGTAGTGACTAGAAGTCCGTGTGCTGATGTCATACCCATGTGACCAGAAGGGGCGGGGCCTCAGCCAACATAGCTGATACCAGAAAGCAACATTATTTTTCTGTTGGCTGAAGCCCCACCCCTCCTAGTCACATGAGTATGACATCAGCACAGGTCCTTTTAGTCACTAGTAAAGCAATTCCATAATATAATTAGCATAAATAATAGGGGGAAGATGGACAGGCAGGAGGCGGGAATCACTATGAATACCCACCCCAGTTATCAGCTGATCGGCAGCTGCTGTCATTAAAAAATGTGCTCATTTTACAAACTTTACTTTCAAAACCTATACATCCGATCTCACAACTTTAAGGTATGTGTAGAATCAGCATGACAGCGCCAGTAGAGCACTGGCTTTAGGTTATATAGGAAAATCCTGGTGATTGGTCCGCTTTAAGATTGTGATGAAGTAACTGTTTCATATTTATGTGGTACTATTGGACCATTTTCAGTGGCGACTGGACTACATTTTCTTTAGCACAGTAGTATATATCTTTTGGAAAATGTTGCCATTGATTATGGAGGAAAAAAGGACAGCTGTTTCATCCTTATTCAATGGGGTAAAAACAAACAGATAACAACAGTAAAATATTTGTCACAAGAATCTTGGGAAAACTCTAAAAAACACAAAAAATGCTTGAAGAAAAAAAAATTGTCAGTGTTTCCTGAATCATCTTCTGCTTAAAAAACTGCAGGTTTATAAAAGTAAACCTTGTGCCCACAGGGTTTTCTTTCATGCTTTTTTCCTTGCTTTTTTTAATCGATAAAAAGCAAGGAAAACTCATCCAAGCAAAGTTTAAGAGAATCATGATGACTTGCTGTGCACACGTTGCTTTTTTTCCTTGCTTTTATTTTCTTTGCTTTTTTTTACTTGCTTTTTTTTATCCTTGCCTTTTTTATTGCTGTAAAAAAAAGCAACATATCAATTGTTTCTGCTTTTTTCCCCTTATCTCAATAGATAAGAAGAAGCATGAAACGAAGCACAAAAAGAAACATGAAAAAAGCATGAAAAAAGGGTGAGAAGAAGCATGAAAAGAAGCATGGAAAGAAGCATGAAAAAAAGCATGAAAAGAGCATGGGAAGAAGCATGAAAAGAGGCATGAAAAGAAGCATGAAAAGAAGCATGGATAAAAGCATGAAAAAAGCATGAAAAGAAGCATGGAAAGAAGCAAAAAAGCATGAAAAAAGCACACAAAAAAGCTTTTATCCTGCCAAGACATGCTTTTTTTGTGCTGAAAAAAAAGCACTATGGGCACACTTCTCCTATTAGTAACTGCTTACCCACAACATTTTATATTTACACATTTATATATCTCTATTTCTCCACAGTAAGGCCAGATTCAGATAAGCTTATGAAAAGTCGTCTATTTTTCATTCAGAAAAAATGGACAATTGTCATCCAAATGTTATCCATATACCACCTCAGTGTTAGACGTATATCAGGTTTTTTTTTATCTATATGACACCGGTGTGACTTATGTTTTTATACATCAATGAAAAAAATATAGAAGACCAACTATAGTTTCCTATGCAAAGAATTGCGCTTAGTGATGAGAGGAGCTGTGGAAGTTAAGTTTGGGACCCGAACTTGACCTGAACTTAATTTGATGTCTCTGATTGGGCAGTTCGGGTCTCACCCACATGCAGCCAGGCATAAACAGATCACTTCCGGGGGTGGGTGGGTGGTATTTTTTTTTTTTTTTGTGCACACTACATCCGATCACGCTGTTGATACCCCCAGTGTGAGTGATAAAACACTGTAAGCGGCTGCTGAGCACCAAGTGTACATGAGCACACAGACACTCACTGGAGTGAGTGGTTTGCATATGTAAAGCACCCGAACTCTGTTTTTTCTATTGTCTGTGTTTGGTACAAAAACCGAACACCAAACCTCAGGATTGCTCATCTCTAATTGCGATGTGTCGAAAAAAAATGAATATAATAAGGATGAACCGTGTGCACCCATAGACATTAATGGGCAGGTATTATCCAAAAAATGGAAGAGAATAGTACAATCCAATCCCTTGTGCTGTCTGATTTCAACATCTATGTAAATTATGCCAATCTGAACCTGGCCTAATAAATAATAACTAGTGATGAGCGAGCATGCTTGTAACTACTCGGTACTCGCACGAGTATCGCTGTACTCGGGCTGCTCGGCGGGGACCGAGTAATCTCGCGATACTCGTGCTGTACTCGTGGTCTTCATCCCTGCATGTTGGCGCTCTTTTGAGAGCCAGCCCTCATGCAGGGATTGGCTGGCAGACCACTGCAATGCCACAGCCCTGTTAGTTGTGGAATTGCAGTGATTGGCCGGCCTGCACAGCGTGACCGAGCCTTTATACCGGCCGGCGCGCTGTGCTCTGCTCACAGCTATCCAGACAGTCAGTGCAGGGAGAGTGTCGCTGCTTCAGGGAAAGGTTTGCGGCCCTTTATAGTTAGTTCCGGAGCAGGGCTGCAAACAGTGTGACCAGAAGTCCTTCTCAGGACTATTATAGTTGTATACAGGCAGGCAGGGTATAGCCAGGTCGGAGTACAGTAGCAGAGTCCTTCTCAGGACTATTGTTGCTATATACAGGCAGGGTATAGCCAGGTCGGAATACAGGCTAGTGACCAGAAGAGTCCTTGTCAGGACTATTGTAGCAGTATACAGGCAGGCAGGCAGGCAGGGTATATAGCCATTCCTAGTGGTGACCGTATACCAGCCTTCATCATATCTGGGGCTGGTGTACACAGTCTAAAACAGTCCAGATAGTGTCAGACTTCTCAGTAATTGTCGCTCCTAAAAACCAGTTAGGTTCTTATTGCGTCCGTGCTTGCATTTAAAAACAGCACGTGTGTGGCAGTCGGTGGCAGGGTACAGGTGCACGTTTTGCACAAACTATTATATAATGCACAAGTCTAGTGTATAATACACGTCAGTCAGCAGTGGCTGATAGTGTCAGACTTCTCAGTAATTGTCGCTCCTAAAAACCAGTTAGGTTCTTATTGCGTCCGTGCTTGCATTTAAAAACAGCACGTGTGTGTCTGTCGGTGGCAGCGTACAGGTGCACGTTTTGCACAAACTATTATATAACGCACAAGTCTAATGTATAATACACGTCAGTCAGCAGTGGCTGATAGTGTCAGACTTCTCAGTAATTGTCGCTCCTAAAAACCTGTTAGGTTCTTATTGCGTCCGTGCTTGCATTTAAAAACAGCACGTGTGTGTCTGTCGGTGGCAGCGTACAGGTGCACGTTTTGCACAAACTATTATATAACGCACAAGTCTAGTGTATAATACACGTCAGTCAGCAGTGGCTGATAGTGTCAGACTTCTCAGTAATTGTCGCTCCTAAAAACCTGTTAGGTTCTTATTGCGTCCGTGCTTGCATTTAAAAACCGCACGTGTGTGTTGCAGTCGGTGGCAGCGTCAGGCTCCACATTGTCCCTGGATAGAGATGTGCATAAGGGCCTCAAAACATTGTACCCATTGCAAAGGAGCGGGTCGCCTGTCGTTGTAATGTCCATTCTGAAAGAATGGTCGAAAAAATTTACCACTGGGGGTATACCTGAAACAACGGCCTACCTATTGTAACGGTCATCATGATGGCGCATGAGGAGAAGGAGGAGCAGTCCAGCGATTAGCCAAAGTCCAGAAGTGTGTACCCATGGGTGAGTGTAGGTACATGGCAAACTTTAAATTCCGCTCTCATTTGCTGGTGGTGTGGTGAAGTCTGGCCCAATCCAACCCTTGTTCATCTTGATCAGAGTCAGCCTGTCAACATTTACAGTTGACAGGCAGGTGCGTTTATCTGTAATGATTCCACCTGCGGCACTAAAAACACGCTCTGACAAAACGCTAGCGGCAGGGCATGCCAGGACTTCGAAGGCGTAGAGAGCCAATTCATGCCACGTGTCCAGCTTGGATACCCATTAATTGTAAGGCACAGAGGAATGTCGGAGTACAGTTGTTTGATCTGCAAGGTACTCCTTGAGCATCTGGGCAAACTTAGGATTTTTTGTGGCACTACCCCGCACCTCAGGGGCTGTGGTATGTGAGGGCCTGAGAAAACTGTCCCACATCTTAAAGACTGTTCCCCTACCTCTGGCGTATTGGACTTGTGCCCCTCTCGGCTGTACGCCTTGGTTGTCCACTGATTCCTGACCTATGCCGCTAGCGTTTTGTGAGGGGAATGCTTTGCCTACTTCCGTGACTATGGCCTTCTGGAACTGCTGCATTTTGCCTGACCTCTTCGCCTCGGGAATAAGAGACATAAAGTTCTCCTTGTAGCGTGGGTGTAACAGTGTTACCAACCAGTAATGATTGTCGGCAAAGATGTTCTTAACGCGAGGGTCACGAGACAGGCAGCTTACCATAAAGTCAGCCATGTGTGCCAGACTCTTAACAGCCATCACTTCACTATCCTGACCAACACGATGACTGAACATGCTGTCCTCCTCCTCCTCCTCCTCCTCCTCATCTACCCTGTCCTCTGGCCAGCCACGCTGAACCGAGGATATGACTGCATGTCATATCCTCAATTTGGCCAGAGAGTTGCTCCATGTCTTCATCCTCCTCCTCGTCATAGTCCTCCACTGCACGTTGTGATGAGACGAGGCTGGGCTGTGTGTTATCACCCACACCCACTACTGTTTCTTGCTCAAACTCATCGCGCTCCGCCTGAAATGCATCATGGTTGTTTTTTGAGCAGAGACCATTTTAGAAGGCAGAGAAGCGGTATGGTGATGCTAATAATGTCGTCATCGCCGCTCACCATCTTGGTGGAGTCCTCAAAGTTTTGGCGGATGGTACATAGGTCGGACATCCATCTCCACTCCTCAGGTGTTATGTGTGGAGTTTGACCCATTTCCCTACGGCTTAGGTGATGCAGGTACTCAACAACTGCCCTCTTCTGCTCACATATCCTGACCAACATGTGCAGAGTTGAATTCCAACGCGTGGGGACATCACACACCAGTCTGTGAGCCGGAAGATGCAAAAGGCGCTGAAAGCCGGCAAGGCCGGCTGAAGCAGTAGGTGACTTTCGAAAATGTACAGACAGGCGGCGAACTTTTACCAGCAGATCAGACAGCTCTGGGTATGACTTTAGAAACCGCTGAACCACGAGGTTGAGCACATGGACCACGCATGGAACATGTGTCAGCTGGCCTCGCCTCAAAGCCGCCACCAGGTTCCGGCCATTGTCACACACAACCTTTCCTGGCTTTAGGTTCAGAGGTGTGAGCCAGTGATCTGCCTGCTGTTTCAGAGCTGTCCACACCTCTTCTGCATTGTGGGGTTTGTCACCTATGCAGATTAGCTTCAGCACAGCCTGTTGCCGCTTCGCCGAGGCAGTGCTGCAGTGCTTCTGTGTCGCCCTGGACAAGCCAGGGGCCACAGAGCACAACACTTACACACCCCACACTCCCTGCAGGCATATCATAGTCAAAACACAAAATCCTTGTTGCCTTCCCCAGGGGCTGTTGTCCACACCAGGGGGTGGAGCCAGGCGGTTGGTCTCCACTCACCAAGGAGGAGGGAAAACACAGGCAGTGAGAGTTAAGCTAAGGAAGTGGAAGGAGGAAAGTAGTAGAGAGGAGAAAAGTGACAGCAAAGAGCCTGAAGTTGGTCCGGGTGTGTGGCCCGGACAGGACAGCAAGGTTGGCAGGATGTGGTGACCGTCTGCAGTGGAGGCCGATTGGAGTCTGCCGTAAGGACCGTGGACGGGTGGTGACCCGGCCGTACCGGACCGGTATACAAAGAGAAGACAGCACCATTGGCAGGGGCCTTTCGGATCCCGGCAAGGCTTGGTGTCGCCGTGAATTTGCCAAATCCGTTAGTGAAGGGGACCTCAGGGTTTCCAAACAGCCAAGTCACGATAGAAGGCAACCGTCCAACCGTGAAGGGGAGACACCGCCACCGCCAAGGGCAACCGTCTCCCAGGGCCAGCGCCTGTGGGCAAAAGGGTCTCCTCCGGCCCATATCCAGGTCGGGGAGCGGGTTACCGGTGGGAAACCATCACTACCAACACTGAACTTAGGTGCAGGGAGAGACAGTCATCACTAACCTGCAGGGAGGAACAACCGCAGCCGTCCGAGGGACCCGTCCATCCAGCCACTTGTTTTACCGTGAACTGTGTCATCATCATTGGGCTGAGTGAGTACCTCCGTGCCGTGCGGCACAGCGCTGCCCCTGCGACCCTGCACCTCATCAGGCCCCGCTACCCGCCTGTCATCCATCTCTACCCCATCACCGGGCCCCGGGACAACCAACCCCCCTACCCACGGAGGGGAGAAATAACAACAAAGCTGCTCCCTGTCACAGGCTCCCGGGATACCCGTCCAGAGCAGCGGTGGTGTCCACACAATCACCACAACCGTGGGTGGCGTCACGGACAATATCCCCAAAACCCAAACCACCCCTTTTCACTCACGGGCGAGGAGCGCCGCTCGAGCCTCCGGGATCCGGCCATCGCTCGAGCCACCGAGCAGCAGCAGCCGTAGAGCAGCGGCAGCCGGACCCGAGCAGTGGGAGAGCGCAGCGTCCCCTCCTCCGCCCGCGACAATTCCAGCTTGGGACTGGTGTGGAGGGTAAAGTGGATGAGGATGCGCAGGAGGAGGAGGAGGCTGAGGAGCATGACATTCCGGAGCTGTAGAGTGTGGGTGAAACACTGACTGAGGTAGGGCCTGCAAACCTTGGTGTGGGAAGGACGTGTTCCGTCCCTCGCTCAGACTGGGTCCCAGCTTCCACAATATTAACCCAGTGTGACGTCAACGAGATGTAGCGGCCTTGCCCACATGCACTTGTCCACGTGCCTGTGGTTAGGTGGACTTTGGGTGAAACAGCGTTGTTCAGGGCACGTGTGATGTTTTGTGACACGTGGTTATGCAATGCGGGGACGGCACACCGGGAGAAATAGTGGCGGCTGGGGACCGAGTAACGTGGGACAGCTGCCACCATCAGGTCGCGGAATGCTTCTGTCTCAACCAGCCTAAAAGGCAACATTTCCAGCGCAAGCAGTCGCGAAATGTTAGCATTTAGAAGTGTGGCATGTGGGGCGTTGTCAGTGTATTTGCGCCTGCGTTCAAAGGTTTGCTGAATGGATAACTGAACGCTGCGCTGGGACAAGGACGTGCTTGATGATGGTGTTATTTCTGCGTGGGCAACGCAGAGGTGCAGGGCCGGAGGAGGCTTGTTCGCGGGCAGCATGGACAGGGGATTGGCTCGCATGCACAACAAGCGAAGATGTAGCAGTGACATCAGCAAGCACTGCTCCTCGACTCTGTTGTATATCCCACAAAGTCGGGTGCTTGGCTGACATGTGCCTGATCATTCTGGTGGTGGTCAGGCTGCTAGTTTTGGTACCCCTGCTGATGCTGGCACGGCAGGTGTTGCAAATGGCCTTTTTAGAATCATCTGGAGCCAACTTAAAAAACTGCCAGACTCGGGAAGACCTAACATTTGTACAGGCACCTTGTGTCGTGTTGTTCCGGGGAACAGTTGCCTGACGTCTGCCTGGGGCCACCACCCTGCTTCTTACTGCCTGTTGGGATGCTACGCCTCCCTCCCCCTGTGCACTGCTGTCCTCGCTCTGCATATCCTCCTGCCAGGTTGGGTCAGTTACTGGATCAGCCACCACGTCGTCTTCGTCTTCCGCACCCTGCTCCTCCTGACTTCCTGACAATTGTGTCTCATCATCGTCCACCCCTTGTTGAGACACGTTGCCAACTTTGTGAGAAAATGGCTGCTGAAATATTTGGGCATCTGTACATACGATCTCCTCATGACCCACTTCAACAGGAGCTGGCGAGAGGCCAGAATGTGTGAATGGAAACGTGAACGAACAGCTCTTCCGAGTGTCCAAGTGTGGGATCAGTAATGTCCGTGGACGTGTACTCGGCCTGGTGGTAGGAAGGAGGATCAGGTTCCAAAATGTGCGGTGCAGTATCACGGCTACTGACACTTAACCGCGTGGAAGACAGAGTGTTTGTGGTGGTGCCAATCTGACTGGAAGCATTATCCGCTATCCAACTAACAAACTGTTGACACTGGTCTTGGTTCAAGAGCGGTGTACTGCTGCAGTCCCCAAGAATTTGGGACAGGACGTGCGAGCGAGTAGATGTGGCCCTTTGTTGTGGCGAAATTAGAGCTTGCACACGACCTCGGTCTCTGCCTGCACTACCATCACGTCCACTTCCTTGTTCGTTGACAACGCCCTTGCGCATTTTGCAATGCTGTGCTGATGTGTATTCACTAGACTTGTGCGTTATATCCAAGTTTTTGCAAAATGCACACAAGTGCAGCGGAAAGCTGCCACCAACAGGCACACACGTGCGGTTTTTAAATGCAAGCACGGAGGCACTAAGAACCTAACAGGTCTCTATCCAGGGACAACGTGGAGCCTCCCAATTTTTGGCTGCCCTGCCAAAGGGCTATACTACAATAGACCCACTTCCTTACAATGGGCACTTCAGGTTTCCAGGCCCTCATGCACGTCTCTATCCAGGGACAACGTGGAGCCTCCCAATTTTTGGCTGCCCTGCCAAAGGGCTATACTACAATAGACCCACTTCCTTACAATGGGCACTTCAGGTTTCCAGGCCCTCATGCACGTCTCTATCCAGGGACAACGTGGAGCCTCCCAATTTTTGGCTGCCCTGCCAAAGGGCTATACTACAATAGACCCACTTCCTTACAATGGGCACTTCAGGTTTCCAGGCCCTCATGCACGTCTCTATCCAGGGACAACGTGGAGCCTCCCAATTTTTGGCTGCCCTGCCAAAGGGCTATACTACAATAGACCCAGTTCCTTACAATGGGCACTTCAGGTTTACAGGCCCTCATGCACGTCTCTATCCAGGGACAACGTGGAGCCTCCCAATTTTTGGCTGCCCTGCCAAAGGGCTATACTACAATAGACCCACTTCCTTACAATGGGCACTTCAGGTTTACAGGCCCTCATGCACGTCTCTATGCAGGGGCATTGGTGAACCTCACAATTTTGGACTGCCCTGGCAAAGGAAAATACTACAAAGACTCACTTCCTCAAAATGGGCACATTAGACTCAAGAGGCCTTCATGTACGTCTCTTCTCAGGGACATCGGAGTGCCACACAATGTTTTCACGTAAAATCTTTCATGTATTAATCTCAAAAAGTAACATACACCAGCTCTATCTCACTATTGGGTATGTGCCCTTAACATTTCTGCCATGAAAAATCATTTTGGGGTCATTTTGGAAGGTTTTCTGGTGAGTCCGTAAAAATGGCGTAAAACGCAGACAAAATTGTTCACAGCTGTGACTTTTGAGTGATAAATGCTTCAAGGGGTCTTCCCCATGCTGTTGCCATGTCATTTGAGCACTCTTCTGAGACTTTTGTGACATTTTTAGGGTTTCTCCATGCTGCCGGGGGTCATTTCATAAAAATACTCGGGTCTCCCATAGGATAACATTGGGCTCGTTGCTCGGCCCGAGTACACGAGTATCTTGGGATGCTCGGCCCGAGCTTCGAGCACCCGAGCTTTTTAGTACTCGCTCATCACTAATAATAACCACAATAAAAAACAATAAATCAAGTATTTTTTCAAAGGAATATGTCACTTACCCTGTATATCAGCCATGGCACTATCAATATCCGCAGGAGATACAATGTCAGTAATAGACGTCATTGTGCTGCAAGTATACGGTATATATTAAAAAAAATGGAATTATAAAAACTTCCAAAATCGTGACTATTTTGTTTTTGGAAAGTTTCCAAATTTCTTATTCTAACCTGGTGTCAGATGTTTACAATGTTCCAGACAATGCACATTACAGAACACTTATATATGTGACATTATAGGGTTTGTCCTGACTTGGGACAAAAGTATGTATTCTATGTGACTGCAGATTACAGAATTGTGACAGCATACGGTGCACGCGTTTTCATGATTTTCCAGTATTGGCAGTAAGATCAGGTGGGCACGTGACCCCAGCCATACAAATTGTATACTTGCAGTCGCAAATGCTAGACAAGAAGTGTTCGATAGAAGGGAATTGAGAAAAGGCAGATGAGACTAGTTGACTCCTAACCGCAAGTATGCAAGTCACATATATGCAGCCACATGACCATCGACTAACATGGAGATCACCGGGGGATAGCGTCAGCATCCACACCGCTATCTGTCCCAGTTCAGCAATCTGCAGTCAAAAAATGTAACTGTAAACCTCTGTCCTAAGTCTGAAAAATCCCTTTACTACATTTTTGTTCAAACGATAAAAGTATTACTGGAGTGATGCCTTTATTAGCTTACCAGAAAAAAAAAATCATATTTACAAACTTTTTGAGAATAAAGGGCCCTTCATCAGGCTTGTTTGTCACAACTTGCCTGATAAAAGATGTCCTCACCTGGGAAAGCTTGCAAGCATATTTTTTTCTGATTTGACAATAGAGGTATTTCTTCTATCTCACTTTTACCTTTTTCACATAAAAATATAGAATATAACTTTTATTTTATATATATATATATATATATATATATATATATATATATATATATATACCGGTATATAAAAAAAATATATATATATATATATATATATACTGTGTGTATATATATATATATATATATATATATATATATATATTATACTGCTGTGCGTCTGTATACTTACCTATCACTTGTATTCTTGATGTAGTAAATATTCTATTATTCTATTATACGGACGGCTTATATCTCTATATATACAGTATACTACATATAGGGTGGATCACATTTCATAACAAAACAAGTCGCATCTGTTGAAAGAAGATTAATAGTCCTAATTACATCATATCTGATTACCAAGTATTCTGCAAGTAGTTTAGAAATCAAAAGGTAACTATAACCAGGGGTGTAACTAGGGGGGGCACACCAGGCATTTACCTTAGGTGCAGCCAGAGGGGCGGTGCTGTCGAGCAGCCTGCTGTGATGGTCCAATGTGTTACCTAGTGGCTGCATTTTGCTGGCCCCTCAGAGTGGGAGTGGACTGTGCTCCGAACCAGCTGCTAAATTGACAGTCAACTTCGGGAAGGTGTAAAATACCGTCTCTCAGCAATCAATTCTACTCTCATCTTTCAGGCGTAAGTACAACTAAAGCTCTGCCAGGTCAGGCGATGTCAGAATTGTGATCAGGTCATCTTATTGCGCTGCTGACATCACTGTGCTGCACCACATAGATGAGGTGAACATTGATATGGTAAGCACTCCACTGGGATTCAAGGAGACAATATAGGGAGCATGCAATGTGTGAGGAAACAATATGGTGAGCGAGGGGAACCTGAGAAGAAACAGTATGTCAGTATGGGGAGAGAAGGGGACTTGTGAGGAGACATTATGGCAGTATGGGGAGTGAAAAAACCTGTGAGGAGACAATATAGCAATATTGGGAGTGGGGGGTAGCTGTGAGAAAACAGCATGGCAGTATGGGGAGAGAAGGGACCTGTGAGGGGACAAAGAGCTCTCTGCCCTTTACTGATCCAGCCTCTGGCCCATCCATCAGGCCCATCAAAAGTTTCTCTCATTTCATCAGTCCATAAAACCTTTGAAAAATCAGTCTTAAGATATTTCTTGGCCCAGTCTTGACGTTTTATCTTATGTTTCTTGTTCAAAGGTGGTTGTTTTTCAGCCTTCCTTACCTTGGCCATGTACCTGAGTATGGCACACCTTGTGCTTTTTGATACTCCAGTAACATTGCAGCTCTGAAATATGGCCAAACTGGTGGCAAACGGCATCTTGACGCTTGATTTTCCTCAATTCATGGGCAGTTATTTTGCGCCTTTTTTGCCCAACATGCTTCTTGCGACCCTGTTGGCTATTTGCCATGAAACGCTTGATTATTCGATGATCACGCTTCAAAAGTTTGGCAATTTCAAGACTGCTGCATCCATCTGTCTTCCAGAAACTGGCAGTAGGTCTGGGAGTTGAGCTTCACTCCATCAGCAACCCGAAAAGGTCCCACAAGTTCATCTTTGATGATACCAGCCCATACCAGTACCCCACCTCCACGTGGCTGGTGTCTGAGTCGGAGTGGAGCTCTCTGCCCTTTACTGATCCAGCCTCTGGCCCATCCATCTGGTCTCATTTCATCAGTCCATAAAACCTTTGAAAAATCAGTTTTAAGATATTTCTTGGCCCAGTCTTGACGTTTTATCTTATGTTTCTTGTTCAAAGGTTGTCAGTTTTCAGCCTTCCTTACCTTGGCCATGACCCTGAGTATGGCACACCTTGTGCTTTTTGATACTCCAGTAATGTTGCAGCTCTGATACAGTTAGGTCCAGAAATATTTGGACAGTGACACAATTTTCGCGAGTTGGGCTCTGCATGCCACCACATTGGATTTGAAATGAAACCTCTACAACAGAATTCAAGTGCAGATTGTAACGTTTAATTTGAAGGTTTGAACAAAAATATCTGATAGAAATTGTAGGAATTGTACACATTTCTTTACAAACACTCCACATTTTAGGAGGTCAAAAGTAATTGGACAAATAAACCAAACCCAAACAAAATATTTTTATTTTCAATATTTTGTTGCGAATCCTTTGGAGGCAATCACTGCCTTAAGTCTGGAACCCATGGACATCACCAAACGCTGGGTTTCCTCCTTCTTAATGCTTTGCCAGGCCTTTACAGCCACAGCCTTCAGGTCTTGCTTGTTTGTGGGTCTTTCCGTCTTAAGTCTGGATTTGAGCAAGTGAAATGCATGCTCAATTGGGTTAAGATCTGGTGATTGACTTGGCCATTGTAGAATGTTCCACTTTTTTGCACTCATGAACTCCTGGGCAGCTTTGGCTGTATGCTTGGGGTCATTGTCCATCTGTACTATGAAGCGCCGTCCGATCAACTTTGCGGCATTTGGCTGAATCTGGGCTGAAAGTATATCCCGGTACACTTCAGAATTCATCCGGCTACTCTTGTCTGCTGTTATGTCATCAATAAACACAAGTGACCCAGTGCCATTGAAAGCCATGCATGCCCATGCCATCACGTTGCCTCCACCATGTTTTACAGAGGATGTGGTGTGCCTTGGATCATGTGCCATTCCCTTTCTTCTCCAAACTTTTTTCTTCCCATCATTCTGGTACAGGTTGATCTTTGTCTCATCTGTCCATAGAATACTTTTCCAGAACTGAGCTGGCTTCATGAGGTGTTTTTCAGCAAATTTAACTCTGGTCTATTTTTGGAATTGATGAATGGTTTGCATCTAGATGTGAACCCTTTGTATTTACTTTCATGGAGTCTTCTCTTTACTGTTGACTTAGAGACAGATACACCTACTTCACTGAGAGTGTTCTGGACTTCAGTTGATGTTGTGAACGGGTTCTCCTTCACCAAAGAAAGTATGCGGCGATCATCCACCACTGTTGTCATCCGTGGGCGCCCAGGCCTTTTTGAGTTCCCAAGCTCACCAGTCAATTCCTTTTTTCTCAGAATGTACCCGACTGTTGATTTTGCTACTCCAAGCATGTCTGCTATCTCTCTGATGGATTTTTTCTTTTTTTTCAGCCTCAGGATGTTCTGCTTCACCTCAATTGAGAGTTCCTTAGACCGCATGTTGTCTGGTCACAGCAACAGCTTCCAAATGCAAAACCACACACCTGTAATCAATCCCAGACCTTTTAAGTACTTCATTGATTACAGGTTAACGAGGGAGACGCCTTCAGAGTTAATTGCAGCCCTTAGAGTCCCTTGTCCAATTACTTTTGGTCCCTTGAAAAAGAGGAGGCTATGCATTACAGAGCTATGATTCCTAAACCCTTTCTCCGATTTGGATGTGAAAACTCTCATATTGCAGCTGGGAGTGTGCACTTTCAGCCCATATTATATATATAATTGTATTTCTGAACATGTTTTTGTAAACAGCTAAAATAACAAAACTTGTGTCACTGTCCAAATATTTCTGGACCTAACTGTATATGGCCAAACTGGTGGCAAATGGCATCTTGGCAGCTTCACGCTTGATTTTCCTCAATTCATGGGCAGTTATTTTGCACCTTTTTTGCCCAACATGCTTCTTGCGACCCTGTTGGCTATTTGCCATGAAACGCTTGATTATTCGGTTATCTAGCTTCAAAAGTTTGGCAATTTCAAGACTGCTGCATCCCTTTGCACGACATGTCACAATTTTGGACTTTTGAGAGCCCTTCAAATCTCTCTTCTGACCCATTTTGGCAACGGAAAGGTAGTTGCCTAATAATTAAGCACACCTTATATAGGATGTTGATGTCATTACACCCCACCCCTCCTCATTACAGAGATGCACATCACCTGATTTACCTAATTGGTAGTTGGCTCTCAAGCCTATACAGCTTGGAGTAGGACAACATATATAAAAATCATCATGTGATCAAAATACTCATTTGCCTAATAATTCTGCACACAGTGTATTATTCTTTTGCCATTTGGTAATAAACAGATTGGGAGCTAAGATCAAATTATTATGTTGATAAAAGATTTTTTTATACAAACTTGACACTCTTGAATGATGGTATTCAGACTCTCATGGTATGATTCCACTTGCATATGACTCATGCGAGTCTCGCATTGGTATCACCCGGCACAGCGCACAATCTCTTGACAGGAGCGGGTTGGCTGCATGTATTTCCATGCAGCTGAGGAGCTCTTGTCAGGAAACTGTGCGCCTGCCGGGTGATGTGATGCGAGACTCGCATGTGTCATATGCAAGTGCAATAATACCCTCATCTTGAGAAAGTCTGGACAAATGAAATTTTTAGAATGTTGATGAAATCTTTGAATTACCAGCTTTAAATCATAATAAGTTGTAGAAGATGTTGAACCATAGGTTGCAAATATAGATCTACCCAGGCAAACACTTTTTCACCCATACTACCAATTCCTGCAACTATATACCTGAGTAAAGGGTGGAATTTAATTTTTATTGAATTTTGGAAAAGAATGGAATATCAGGATCCCCAGGTTTTCTACACAAAATGTTTTTTTGATTTAGGGGTACTTTGCACGCTGCGACATCGCAAGTCGATGCTTGCGATGCCGAGCGCGATAGTCCCCGCCCCTGTCGCAGCAGCAATATGTGGTGATAGCTGGCGTAGCGAACATTATCGCTACGCCAGCTTCACATGCACTCACCTTGCCCTGCGACGTCGCTCTGGCCGGCGATCCACCTCCTTATTAAGGGGCGGGCCGTGTGGCGTCATAGCGACGTCACACGGCAGGCGGCCAATAGGAGCGGAGGGGCGGAATTGAGCGGGATGTAAACATCCCGCCCACCTCCTTCCTTCCGCATATCCAACGGGAGCCGCGGTGACGCAGGTAGGAGATGTTCCTCGCTCCTGCGACTTCACGCACAGCGATACGTGCTGCCGCAGGAGCGAGGAACAACATCGGACCGTCACGTCGGCGTAATTATGGAATTCACCGACGCTGCACTGATGATACGATTACGACACTTTTGCGCTCGTTAATCGTATCATCTAGGATTTACACACTAGGATGTCGAGAGCGACGCAGGAAGTGCGTCACTTTCAACATGGCCCCACCGACATCGCACCTGCAATGTCGTAGTGTGCAAAGTCCGCCTTAGTGTCTATATGGATAACCCTTATTGTAGTCATTTCTAGAGTTTACTCTTAAAATTAGCATGACTATGGAAAGTCTGACTGACGGCCTTACCTCCTTTGACCTCTTAACCTAAAATAAAACACAGGACTACGTGACGTTGGATGTAAAGGCCACAGCAGCCCTGTTTATTATCACCAAAATAATAACACTTTAACCATAAACATAGTAAATATTTCAATAAAACATAACCACCAGCAAAGGAGGGGGGGTAATTGAAGAGTACCATTGTACATGATTGCAACATCAGCTCCACCATGTGCCCTCAGCCACAATCACACCGACTCGAGGACACCCAGCCGAGTGTTGCCCAACCACTGCCCTGCTGGGACCGAGCCCAGCAGGGACCCACATTAACATGCCCCGCTGTGACCCAGCACAGCAGGGTCCCACGTTAACATATCCCGTTGTGACCCAGCACAACAGGGACCCACCTTAACCAACACACCATTGCACCACCAGGGGTAACCCGCTCCTGCACTGGGTTCCCCCCCGCTCTTTGTGCAATCCACCGACTTCAAATACCCCCCTCCTTTCCGCCACAGCGAGCACGTATGACACCTTGTACGTGCGAGTCCTGCCACCAAAGACCATCCAGGGCCAACACCATGGTTCCATTTAACCAATACCTGACTGTCTCCACCATCCTGATGAAACCACCCCATTAAACTTCCAAAATTAACTGGAGACTCCAAAGCTCCCCTGCCCCTGAACCATCTTCCCTCACATGGCTGGCTGCACATAAAACCCAGTACCCCGCTGGCCCTCAGCATCTGCCCAAAACAGCCTGCGCGACCAGTCCCCAACGAGAAGCATGAGACGCCGGCCCTATCCCGAAAGGATTGGACGCGAGCTCTGCTTCGTTGAGACCGCCACACTGCAGGCATCTTTGAAAATGTAGACAAACTGACAATTGAACCCAGCCAACCTACCTTGATGCAACCAACTGGGAACCCACGTGGGTTCACTTAATCTCTTGCCCCCTTGTGGAAACACACTTTGTCAACCAACAAAGATGTCCCCAAAAGGAGTGACCCCTACAAGTGACCACATGGGCACTAACACCGCGACGGACAGACACAGGCCCAAGGCGGTCATGCCTGGTGTCATAAAACAGGCACCTTTACAGTATGGTGCCCAAGTCCCTTCCGCCCGGATGCCGCACAAAACAACCGTGGTCGCTCCTTCTGCTGGGACAGAACAGTCCTTAAGTATCCGACTACATGGCCATCCCAAGCACAATCCGTTAAAACATCCTAAATGCCCCAGGGCCAACACTGAAGCCCGTCCAACCAAACTGAACCCCTGTACATTACCGCTGATCAAAACATCTGTACCCCCAAATGAAAGTCCAAAACTTCTAACAGACCAGGGCACCTCACCGCTCGAGTACTGCCCAAACATGAACCAATCAGGCCTGGGGTGCAAACTGCTGCATGGGATACCCTCGGTTAATATGATGCCTGAAAACAGACCCAGACACCAAACGAACAACAGACCTCTCTCCACAAACTGAATAGGTCATTAACCTGTCCCTGAAATTGCCACTGTAAAGCCCACCTGTGGAACACTCATAAAATCGCAGGAAAGCGATAAGACTTGTCATGCGGTCCAAAGGATCCTTGCTTCCGCTAATTGAACCCTGTACGTGTCCCCCCAGCCAATTGAAAATTATAACGACAGCCGTAATTCGCCGACGCTGTCTCTTGCTGCAAAGAAATCCAGGACCCCCTGACAATTCCGAACTAAGAAGCTGAATCAAGCTTCTCACCCCCAACTCATTCAGCACCAAAATCCCTCGCTGGCAGCCGTCCGTCATACCTGTCACTTTACCACCATCAGTCCCACCTGTGTAAAGAAAACCTATGTCTGGCAAATGGCCTGTTGCACACGGCTGCCATACAATCCCCAAAATGATACTAACTGCGAAGTCCCTCAGTACATGAACCTGGCATACCAAAACCCAATATGCACAATGCCTGATAAGCTGACGTTGGCAACCAGCCACACCATGACTTATACTGGCTTCCCAAACAGTCCCCCCCAAGACAAACCAATGTTGTGTCTCGAGTAGAATGTGTCCCCATGGCACGAAAAGCCCACATTAACATCACGACCGTCGGTCCCAGGCCTTAACAGCTCAGGCACCAGCAGCACCCAGTGGTACGAATAACCCATGCAGCATTGGATAACAGGCCCGACCCAAATTATCCTCTGCCAATGTACAAATCCCGTCACCTCTCACTAACGTTAGTTGCAACACAACAAAGGAAACAATCCAAACCTGCCTGATATTGAGAGGAGCCATAATCCCAGCCACAACAATATGCTGTAATACATGAAACCAACCTGGAAAAACCCAAACAATATCCCGCAATGACCGTTGGAACCCCGGTCTTCGTGAAATGATAACCTTCCACCCCCTTAGCTGAACCTTACAAATTCCAGAATCCGCAATATGCCTTCCACTTTTGCTCACTCATATACCAACAAAGACCAGTGTGAAACACTGCCAGTGCATATGCCCGTCAGCGAGAAATCCCTGCCCGGAAAGAAGCCTGCCAGCAGCACCCGCTAATCCCCAAGGACTGCACACAATGCCCGAAACTATCATGCTGCTGAAAACACGAAACAATGGGCAACGCCGCAACGTATACCACCGACCGGGACTGAAACCTTCCATGCAAGCGGGCTCTACTCTAATGCCCGCCCACGGTTGCCAAAACGGTCACACCCCACCTGGTGTGGCAAAACCCATGCAATATTGCACCCTAGCTTGGGCGGCCCAGGATGAAGCCCCCCGCTGATTCCAAAGCCAGCCAGACATAAAACCATAGGGGGTTCAGCCAGGCCGCACTCTGTTACGAAACCCGGAACAGCCAAACAACCTCTAAAACAACTGAAAATTAACCGACTCCGAGCAAGCCGGAATCCACCCCATGCTGGATCCATCCGCAAAAACTGTACCAGGGAAAGCTCAAACCACACCAGAAACTGAAAACAGTGGACAACTATTATCTTATCGAGAAGATAACTCAACCAGCGCATACTGCCGTGCCACTGTTCCTCCTGACAAGAACTGGGCAGGCCCCTGACCCCGGAAATGTACCAATGAACGGATTAAGATAAGACACACTATGACCCCTCACAACCCAGCTAGTCTCTACTGCGAGGCACCCAGCAGTCACTAGAAGGGGACTCCTCATACACCCCGACCGGCCAGGCTCACTCCTCTGCAGCCTGCAACAACGGTCCCCCACTGCTTCAATAAACAAAAAACACTTGTGCGCCACCCGTGGTAGCCCCAAACAGAGAAATACTACCCATACATGCCTCTATCGGTGCCGAGGGGAGTATATACATGTATACACATACCTATACCATTTTTTTTTTTATTAGCTATATGAACTTCATCCGAAATCATTGCACCTGGACCTTACCAAAGCACCGAAGTAACTGCAGGGTCCACCACTGCTATAAAATAGACTAATGCAACAATCCCAACGACTGCAGCTAACCCACACGACATTAAACCGTCGACGTATACACCCCCGACCCCAGAAAATGCAATAACCTCCATAATCGCAACAACTACTCCCATTCAACATCCAGGAAACCACCCCGAGTTCAAGGCCCTTGTCCTGGTCGACCCGTCAGCATAGGACCACCAAACAATCCTGCAAGGCTTACAACCGTTCCCCATATTAAGCCAGGCCACAATGCCTGTACCAAAGCGCGACTGACTACCCTACAACCATAACACTATAGGTAACCCCAGCACCCCAGCGTTACTTGCCAAAAGGCAGAAATGCCAATCAGCACTTGAGCTCGCTGCAGGGCCGACAACTTGTAATCAACTGTAACCTCCCAGAACCAAGACCTTTAAAACCAAACTCCCCCACTACTATCAAGACACAAACCCAAGTCTGCATCACCACCACCCCCCCCCCCACCTAATCAATAAACAGAGTACAAGGTGCAAGTGAACCATAAATCTTACCAGGCTGACTCCAAGGTGTCCCCGGAACAGCCGTCAATGATCCTCCGCGCCGAGCAGCCCCAGGCCCCGGGACCTCACCAGCTTCACCGGCAAGGTCAACCGGCTGCCCAGGCTGGAAGCCAACTTCAAGATGTTGCCGACCCAGAGCAGTAGTTAGGCAGCTCCGGCCGCTCCTCCGTCATGCGTCTCTCGGTCGTCTGCAACGATCGCCGATGTCCAGGATCCTACACCGCCCCTGCACTACTGCGCAGGCCGCAGCCGCTGCCCGGGAGCACGCACCGGCCCTGCGTGGACGCGCAGGCCGCATTCACGGGTTCGCCGTCCGGTCACATGACAGCCCCGCAGGGCCACGTGACCACATCCTCCGGACGCCGGGGCCGAGTGAGTGCGACGCCGGACCACATAACCGCGCCGCGGGTCACGTGGCCGCGCCGGCCACATCACCATGCCGACCCCGCGCCGCAACAGAGAAAGGCGATGACGTCACTCACCGCCTTGTCGCTGTCCTCTCCCTGGCATCCTTGCTGCTGCTGCCCGGGATCGCGCACCGGCCCTGCGTGGACCCGCAGGCCGCACTTCCGGGTTCGCCGTCCGATGACATGACCGCACCGCCGGGCCACGCGACCACCTCATCCGGACGCCGGGGCCAGGTGATTGCGACGCCGGACCACATGACCGCGCCGCGGGTCACATGGCCGCGCCGGCCACATCACCCTGCCGACCCCGCGCCGCACGAGAGAAGGCGATGACGTCACTCACCGCCTCGTCGCTGTACTCCCCGGCGTCGCCTCCCCCGACCTCCTCGCTGCTGCTGCCCGGGATCGCGCACTGGCCCTGCGCAGACACGCCGGCCGCACTTCCGGGTTCGTCGTCCGGTCACATGACCGCACCGCCGGGCTACGTGACGACATCATCCGGGCGCCGGGGCCAGGTGATTGCGACGCCGGACCACATGACCGCGCCGCGGGTCACGTGGCCGCACCGCTCTCGTCACCATGCCGACCCCGCGCCGCAACAGAGAAAGGCGGTGAAGTCACTCACCCCCTAGTCGCTGCACTCACTGCGTCGCCACCTCCCTCAGACATCCTCGGTGCCGCTGCCGTCCAGAGCACTGCTGCTGCTGCCGCCGGAGGGGTCCCGCTGGGCTCTGGATCCGGCGACGGGAGCCCGGTCGTCTCAGCCTCCCACTCGTCCGACGTCCACCACTGCCGCGTCCACTGGAACCAGCGCTGCCCACGCTGCTCCGCTACAGCCGACATCCTTCCTGACGGGGGCCTCCTGCCGGACCATCCTCGATTCCAGACGTCTTCCAGGTGCCGAATGACCAACCCCCAACACTCTGCCCTATATATATACTAACCCACACTGACCTACCCCTAACCAATCAAATGTCCCTATAACTCCTGTAGCCCCACCTCCTGGTTTCCCGCCCAAAATAGCTCACCTTAACCCTTTGCTACACCCTCTGGCCTAGCATCCCTCCTAGTCATGTTACCCTTCCTTGAGCCCCTTTGGGGCAGCAGTCCGGGCTGTCTGTAGTCACAGGAACGTTCTTGATGATATTTGAACCATTTTTAATTTCTGAATTCAATTGTTTATATAATCGTGCATTCATTAGTATGAATCTTCCGCCCTTATCCACAGGGCGTGCTAATAAATTAGTATAATTCATAATCTCCTTCACTGCAATTCTTTCTGCATGGGATACATTTTGGTAACCAACAGTTCTTGTGTCAGATAAATTCTCTTTTAATATAGTAAGGTCTTTTTTCTATCTGTTCTTGAAACTCGTCCAGGATTGCTGTTCTTACATGAATCAGATGAAAGTACGGATTAGACGTCTATAAACAATATTAATAATTTGTATTTCTATAGCGCCAACATATTCCGCAGCGCTTTACAATTCAGAGGTTCAAATAGACGCAAACATAAGAACAGTTATAGAAGATATAAAAATAAAGACATCCCTGCTCGTAATCAACAATGGAGCGAGGTGGGGATTACACAAGGTTCAAGTGCTTATTTACAATGACAGTCCAGCCATCTCCAAAAAATGGGGGGATAGATAAAGATCGCATGAACCAGTCACCAAGCATTGGGTACAGTGAATTTTGAGGGAGAATTAATATGTTCTGACATTAGGGAGGGTGATAAGCCACACTAAAAGGATGTGTTTTTAACCCCTTCACCGCTGGGCAATTTTGTTTTTTCCGTTGTTTTTCTTTCCTTCCCTTCTTCCGAGAGCGGTAACATTTTTATTTTTCCGTCAATCTTGCCATATGAGGGCTTATTTTTTTTGCGGGACAAGTTGTACTTTTGAATGAAATTATTAGTTTAACCCTATAGTGTACTGGAAAACAGCAAAAAAATTCCAAGTGCTAAAAAATTGCAAAAAATGTGTGACTTCCCAATT
The DNA here is from genome assembly GCF_048569485.1 of Anomaloglossus baeobatrachus. Taxonomy (NCBI): domain Eukaryota; kingdom Metazoa; phylum Chordata; class Amphibia; order Anura; family Aromobatidae; genus Anomaloglossus; species Anomaloglossus baeobatrachus. Next base: position 252,287,884 of record NC_134359.1, on the reverse strand, counting down.
GTTTTTGGGATATTTTATTCACCGTGTTCATTATATGGTAAAACTGATGTGTTGATGTTATGCCTCAGGTCAATATGAGTCTGTAGACACCAAATATGTGTAGGTTTATTTTTATCTAAGGGGTTAAAAAAAATTCAGAAGTTTGTCCAAAAAAAGGCACACTTTTTGCGCCATTTTCCATGACCCATACCGTTCTTAATTTTCAGGATCTATGGCTCAGTGATGACTTATATTTGCGTCTCAAGCTGACGATTTTAACGGTACCATATTTGCGCATATGCTATGTTTTAATCAACTGTTATTGCATCTTGCGCAAAATATGCGGCAAACAAAAAACATAATTTTGGCATTTTGAGTTTTTGACGCTATGCCGTGTACCAATAAGATTAATTAAATTGAAGTTTTAATAGATCGGGCATTTCTGAATGCAACAATACCAAATATGTGTATATTTTTTTATTTATTTAACTCTTTAATTTTCAACGGGCGAATGGGTTGTGATTTTAACTTTTAGGTTTTTTTTATTTTATTTTAATTTTTAATTTTTTTTTATTTTTTTATTTTACTAGTCCCCCTAGGGCAGTGATGGCGAACCTATGGCACGCGTGCCACCAGGGGCACGCAGAGCCCATTCTGCTGGCACGCGTGCTGTCGCCTGATCCTGCAGCTTTGATCTGCTAGTGCCGGCAGATCAAAACTGTGTTGGAGCTGAAGAGACATTTCTCCTTGCTCTGACATTCCTCCTCCCCAAGGCTGCAGGTGTGTTGCCTAGGAGACGGAGGAGCGTCAGCGAGCGGCGCCGGCGTAATGACATCATCTGGCCACGTGAGAACTGAGGCGCGCAGCGGGGGAGCGAGTGCAGGAAGGTGAGTTGTGTGTTGCTTTTTTTTTTTTTTTTTTATAACGTGTGTGCGGCTGTGCCGGGGGAGGGGGCAGTGCTAGCACCAGCATGGGGTGGGGAAGAACACACATGCCAGCGTGGGGTGGGGGTGGGAGAACGCACATGCCAGCATGGGGTGGGGGTGGGGGAGAACACACATGCCAGCGTGGGGTGGGGGTGGGAGAACGCACATGCCAGCATGGGGTGGGGGTGGGGAAGAACGCACATGACAGCATGGGTTGGGGGTGGGGGAGAACGCACATGCCAGCGTGGGGATGGGGGAGAACGCACATGCCAGCATGGGGTGGGGGAGGGGGAACGCACATGCCAGCATGGGGTAGGGGAGGGGGAACGCACATGACAGCATGGGGTGGGGGAGGGGGAACGCACATGACAGCATGGGGAGGGGGAACGCACATGACAGCGGGGGGGTAGAGGAGAATGCACATGCCAGCATGGGGTGGGGGTGGGGGAAAATACACAGGCCAGCATGGGGTGGGGGTGGGGGAGAACGCACATGCCAGCATGGGGTGGGGGTGGGGGAGAATGCACATGCCAGCATGGCGTGGGGGTGGGAGAACACACATGACAGCATGGGATGGGGGTGGGGGAGAACGCACATGCCAGCATGGGGTGGGGGAACGCACATGCCAGCATGGGGTGGGGGTACGCACATGCCAGCATGGGGTGGGGACATGCATGCCAGGATGAGGAACAATGCATGCCAGGATGGGGGGAAACATGCATGCCAGGATGGGGGGGAAACATGCATGCCAGGATGGGGAAAACATGCATGCCAGGATGGGGAAAACATACATGCCAGGATGGAGGAAACATGCATGCCAGGATGGAGGAAACATGCATGCCAGGATGGGGAAAACATGCATGCCAGGATGGAGGAAACATGCATGCCAGCATGGGGAAAACATGCATGCCAGGATGGGGAAAGCATACATGCCAGGATGGGGAAAACATGCATGCCAGGATGGGGAAAACATGCATGCCAGGATGGAGGAAACATGCATGCCAGGATGGAGGAAACATGCATGCCAGGATGGAGGAAACATATATGCCAGGATGGGGAAAACATGCATGCCAGGATGGGGAAAACATACATGCCAGGATGGAGGAAACATGCATGCCAGGATGGAGGAAACATGCATGCCAGGATGGGGAAAACATGCATGCCAGGATGGAGGAAACATGCATGCCAGGATGGAGGAAACATGCATGCCAGGATGGAGGAAACATGCATGCCAGGATGGAGGAAACATGCATGCCAGGATGGAGGAAACATATATGCCAGGATGGGGAAAACATGCATGCCATGATGGAGGAAACATGCATGCCAGGATGGGGAAAACATGCATGCCAGGATGGAGGAAACATGCATGCCAGGAATGAGGAAACATATATGCCAGGATGGGGAAAACATGCATGCCATGATGGAGGAAACATGCATGCCAGCATGGGGAAAACATGCATGCCAGGATGGGGAAAGCATACATGCCAGGATGGGGAAAACATGCATGCCAGGATGGGGAAAACATGCATGCCAGGATGGAGGAAACATGCATGCCAGGATGGAGGAAACATGCATGCCAGGATGGAGGAAACATGCATGCCAGGATGGGGAAAACATGCATGCCAGGATGGAGGAAACATGCATGCCAGGATGGAGGAAACATGCATGCCAGGATGGGGAAAACATGCATGCCAGGATGGAGAAAACATGCATGCCAGGATGGGGGGGAAACATGCATGCCAGGATGGAGGAAACATGCATGCCAGGATGGAGGAAACATGCATGCCAGGATGGAGGAAACATAGATGCCAGGATGGAGGAAACATAGATGCCAGGATGGAGGAAACATGCATGCCAGGATGGGGGGAAACATGCATGCCAGGATGGAGGAAACATGCATGCCAGGATGGAGGAAACATGCATGCCAGGATGGGGAAAACATACATGCCAGGATGGAAGAAACATGCATGCCAGGATGGGGAAAACGCATGCCAGGATGGAGGAAACATACATGCCAGGATGGGGAAAACATGCATGCCAGGATGGAGGAAACATGCATGCCAGCATGGGGAAAACATGCATGCCAGGATGGAGGAAACATGCATGCCAGGATGGGGAAAGCATACATGCCAGGATGGGGAAAACATGCATGCCAGGATGGGGAAAACATGCATGCCAGGATGGAGGAAACATGCATGCCAGGATGGAGGAAACATGCATGCCAGGATGGAGGAAACATACATGCCAGGATGGGGAAAACATACATGCCAGGATGGAGGAAACATGCATGCCAGGATGGAGGAAACATGCATGCCAGGATGGGGAAAACATGCATGCCAGGATGGAGGAAACATGCATGCCAGGATGTGGAAAGCATACATGCCAGGATGGGGAAAACATGCATGCCAGGATGGGGAAAACATGCATGCCAGGATGGAGGAAACATGCATGCCAGGATGGAGGAAACATGCATGCCAGGATGGAGGAAACATGCATGCCAGGATGGGGGAAAACATGCATGCCAGGATGGAGGAAACATGCATGCCAGGATGGAGGAAACATGCATGCCAGGATGGGGAAAACATGCATGCCAGGATGGAGGAAACATGCATGCCAGGATGGAGGAAACATGCATGCCAGGATGGAGGAATCATAGATGCCAGGATGGAGGAAACATAGATGCCAGGATGGGGGGAAACATGCATGCCAGGATGGAGGAAACATGCATGCCAGGATGGAGGAAACATGCATGCCAGGATGGAGGAAAGATGCATGCCAGGATGGAGGAAACATGCCACGATAGGGTACATTTACCAGGAAGGGGAACATTTACCAGGAAGGGGAACATTTACCAGGAAGGGGAACATTTACCAGGAAGGGGTACATGCTAGGAAGGGGGACATTTACCTGGATGGGGGTACATTTACCTGGATGGGGGTAAATTAACCAGGATTGGGAACATTTACCAGGATGGAGGACATTTACCAGGAATGGGGTACATGCCGGGATGGGGGAACATTTACAAGGATGGGCAATATGTCAGGATGGGGTACATTTACCAGCATTGGGGAACATGCCAGAATAAGGTACATTTACCAGGATGGAGGACATTTACCAGGAAGAGGTATATTTACCAGGATGGGGCCATGATGGGGACAAATATACCTGAATGTAGGAAATATATATCAGGATGGGGGACATGTTTACCAGGAAGTGGCTCAGGAAGGGGGACATAACTACACAATGAAAGGGGAGGGGAGCAACTCGTACGTCTTTATGGGATTTCAAGATGTTCAGACTTTGAAATGTAGATGTGGATTACAGGGTGACATCTGATTGCAATCCAGGCTAAAATCTCTGTCTAATATGCTGCAATCTTTTCCAGAAAGATCAATCCAACTGCTGTGTCTGGAAAAGGCAGGGGCTCAGCTTCAATGTGTGGTAAGCATGCATGAGCATGATGCCCCCTGCTGAGGAGAAGAGAAGACGGCAAAGGTAAGGTTAAAATCAATTATTTACATAATAAGATTGGTTGGCACTTCGGAAAAAAAATTGGATTTAGGGCTACAGTTCGGGCACTCGGCCTGGAAAAGGTTCGCCATGACTGCCCTAGGGGACTATAAGGATCAGCTGTATGATCGCTTGTTCCTTTCTGTAGATCAGAGCAGTATTGCTCTGATCTGCATGAAAGCTGCTCTCCTTTTAGAGACAGTGCTATGCTGGGTGAAAGAGGAAGTGACTCATGATAGCTACAGGAGTCAACACATGACCCTGTGCTACCATGACAGCCATCAGATCCACGTGATCGCGTCACTTTACTTCCGATGGCGCCGGGTAAGTGAATAATTACTGCGGCGTACTGTTACATCTCACTGTCACATTTTGACAGCGAGATGCAAGAGGTTAACAGGCACGAGTAGGTAGCGGATCCACTATTGTTTGATAGTTGCACATTTCAGCTATTCAAATCAGCTAACATGTGTAGGGATCACTATCGGCTGCCCGCGGCACCCGGCGGGGATTAAACTGACACAATCCATGACTTACCCAGTACATCATGGGTCATGAAGAGGTTAAGCAGCGTCTGAAGCTGTGCAAGTTGTGAATCGTCGTAGTTTCTTTGGGTAGAGCATTCCAAAGGATTGGTGCTGCTCAGGAGAAGTCTTAGAGCCGGGTATGGGAGGTTTTGATCAGTCTGGATGTTATTCGAAAGTCGTTTGCGGAGTGTAGAGAATGGGTAGGGTGATAAATAGCGATGAGGGTGGAGAGGTTATTCACACATTGTGGAACCTTCCAGTTCCAATTGTCTCAATTGTATCAAATGACATTGATCTTCAAATGGAAGTATTCTTGTTTCAAAAAGTCCAACATTAGTATTATATACTAGATTACCTAAGCATTATCAATGATAATAACTTCTGTATACAACTGATCCAGTAAATAATGATAATGTTGGACTCTGTGAAATAAAAATACCTCCATTTGAAGACCAATGTCATTTGATACCATTGAGACAATTGGAAGTGGAAGATTGATTACGTAATGTGAATAGGAAGAATTCATCCAGTTCATGTGAAATTACCAATTCTGGACAATTTTCAAGAACTGATAGAGCTCATACAATATTAAGACAATTACCTGAGAAAAGAACAGTTGGTTATCAAAATGTAACCGATGCTGAAAGAATTGCACTGAACAAGATTACAAATAATACTAATTTATTAGTACGCCCTGTGGATAAGGGCGGAGGACTCGTCCTAATGAATGCATGATTATATAAAAAATGAAATGCAGAAATGTAAAATAATGCAAATATTTATCATTAACTTTATTGTGACTCTACACCTAGCTTTCAGAGAAAATACCAGAAATTAATATAAAATATAACATAATTGCACTAAATAAAAAAAAACCTACACTAGCTTATGCAATTACCCGGTGAATCTAATGTATCAGTTATGTAAAAAAAAATCTATAAAAATTCAATCCCCCTTCCTTTACTCAGAAAAATTGGGAGCATGGATAGATTTATATTTGTAACTTCTGATTGAACACTTTTCCAGTTATATTAGAGACACAGAACATATCATATCATCTTTACAGAATATGCAATGGTGTGAGAATTATTTATCGCTTACATATTATGTTATATACTGTATCCACTTGTTCCCCATACAGAGGGAGTCGAAGTTTTAATCCATCATTTGGATAAATGCTCATTATATTCCGATTAAATCAAATAATTTCTGGATAAAGCAGAGCTGAAGCAGCAATGTAGTAGTGAAGGATGCAAATCTAGGGACTTACTTTACCGCAAGTCCACATGTGGATATGATTAGCAGTAGAGATGAGCGAACCGGTCCCGGTTCGGCTCGAGGTCGGTTCGCCGAACGGAGCTCCCGTTCGAGTTCGGTTCGTCGAACGTTCGACGAACCGAACTCGAACTTCATAGGAAACAATGGCAGGCAATCACAAACACATAAAAACACCTAGAAAACACCCTCAAAGGTGTCCAAAAGGTGATAAACAACTCACAACACAACACAAACACATGGGAAAGTGACAAGGACATATACGCATGCGAAAACAAAAGAGCTGGACAAGGAAAAAGAGGAGGAGACACATATATGAGTATATGCAAGGAAACATCGATGCCATTACTGTGCAACTTGAGCCCTGCTCATTTTAGGCTTCCAATCTGGATAAATTGCCTGAGCTCGACACGTACGCCTTGGGGATCTTGTCGTGTCCTGCAGCCAGCGTTCTCTCGGAACCTGTCTTCAGTGCTGCTGGGGGTCTGCTGGCAGATAAGCACACGTGTCTGTCCACTGACAATGTGGACATGGCTCTCAGAGGACTTTTCTTCCCCTGGGTCAGCCAGGGGACGGGAAAGGCACGAGTATTTTTGAGAGTGCTTCATGCAAAGCATCTTTTTCATCTTGAAAATTGAGTCAACTGATGCCAGTCAAGTGGGGTGTGTGTGGCCCAGTTAGTGGAAACGAGGGAGACTGTGGTTGGAGTCCCCTCGCTGTGTTTCTAAAAGAACCAAGATGAACAAGTCATGGCTCTCAGAGGACTTTTCTTCCCCTGGGTCAGCCAGGGGACGGGAAAGGCACACATATTTTTGAGAGTGCTTCATGCAAAGCATCTTTTTCATCTTGAAAATTGGGTCAACTGATGCTAGTCAAGTGGGGTGTGTGTGGCCCAGTTAGTGGAAACGAGGGAGACTGTGGTTGGAGTCCCCTCGCTGTGTTTCTAAAAGAACCAAGATGAACAAGTCATGGCTCTCAGAGGACTTTTCTTCCCCTGGGTCAGCCAGGGGACGGGAAAGGCACGAGTATTTTTGAGAGTGCTTCATGCAAAGCATCTTTTTCATCTTGAAAATTGGGTCAACTGATGCCAGTCAAGTGGGGTGTGTGTGGCCCAGTTAGTGGAAACGAGGGAGACTGTGGTTGGAGTCCCCTCGCTGTGTTTCTAAAAGAACCAAGATGAACAAGTCATGGCTCTCAGAGGACTTTTTTTCCCCTGGGTCAGCCAGGGGACGGGAAAGGCACGCGTATTTTTGAGAGTGCTTCATGCAAAGCATCTTTTTCATCTTGAAAATTGGGTCAACTGATGCCAGTCAAGTGGGGTGTGTGTGGCCCAGTTAGTGGAAACGAGGGAGACTGTGGTTGGAGTCCCCTCGCTGTGTTTCTAAAAGAACCAAGATGAACAAGTCATGGCTCTCAGAGGACTTTTCTTCCCCTGGGTCAGCCAGGGGACGGGAAAGGCACGCGTATTTTTGAGAGTGCTTCATGCAAAGCATCTTTTTCATCTTGAAAATTGGGTCAACTGATGCCAGTCAAGTGGGGTGTGTGTGGCCCAGTTAGTGGAAACGAGGGAGACTGTGGTTAGAGTCCCCCCGCTGTGTTTCTAAAAGAACCAAGATGAACAAGTCATGGCTCTCAGAGGACTTTTCTTCCCCTGGGTCAGCCAGGGGACGGGAAAGGCACGCGTATTTTTGAGAGTGCTTCATGCAAAGCATCTTTTTCATCTTGAAAATTGGGTCAACTGATGCCAGTCAAGTGGGGTGTGTGTGGCCCAGTTAGTGGAAACGAGGGAGACTGTGGTTGGAGTCCCCTCGCTGTGTTTCTAAAAGAACCAAGATGAACAAGTCATGGCTCTCAGAGGATTTTTCTTCCCCTGGGTCAGCCAGGGGACGGGAAAGGCACGCGTATTTTTGAGAGTGCTTCATGCAAAGCATCTTTTTCATCTTGAAAATTGGGTCAACTGATGCCAGTCAAGTGGGGTGTGTGTGGCCCAGTTAGTGGAAACGAGGGAGACTGTGGTTGGAGTCCCCTCGCTGTGTTTCTAAAAGAACCAAGATGAACAAGTCATGGCTCTCAGAGGACTTTTCTTCCCCTGGGTCAGCCAGGGGACGGGAAAGGCACGCGTATTTTTGATAGTGCTTCATGCAAAGCATCTTTGTAAGCTTGAAAATGGGGGTCAACTGATGCCAGTCAAGTGGGGTGTGTGTGGCCCAATTAGTGGCAACGAGGGAGACTGTGGTTGGAGTCCCCTTACTGTGTTTTACATGCTTTTAGAAGGGCATGACATGGCTTAGAGGTTGACTTTCAGCATCTGGAAACTGTTGGCTACCAAAATGCTGCCTTTCCAACCTTTTTAACCGAGGATTTTCGAGACCTTATGCCCATCGCAGTGCCCCAAGAGCCGATGCCCAGGCGCCACTCCTTCTCCAACAAAGGCGTGCACGCGCTACACCAGCATGTCGCACTAAACATCACTGATTCCTTGAGAAACTCTGTGTGACAGGGTGCATTTCAACACAGATAATTGGCCCAGTAAGCATGGACAGGGGCGTTACATGTCGCTGACTGGGCAATGGGTTACTGTGGGGAGAGATGGAGAAGGGTCTGCTGTACAAGTCTTGCCGTCCCCACGAGTTGTGTCAATCCTTCTTCTGTATGTAGAAGTTAATACACTGCTTCTGCCTCTTCAACCTCGTGTGGGTCCTCCACCTTGGCGCAAACCCTGTGTGGTCAGGCCACCCTTCCTTGTAACTGCGCACAAGGAATACCACACACCTCCTTACTATGCTGGCAGCAGAGCTCAATGCCATCAGGCGGTCAAAGGTTTACTTTGGAATGTATGGGAAATGTGAGTCACACCGCTGAGAAGTTGTGGACGGTTAGCTCTGGAGACCGAGTTTCATCAATGGTTGTCTCCACTCAACCAGCAGCCAGGGAAGGCCGGGTGCGACAATGATGCAAACATGGGTGCGGCCCTTCGCTGTGACAATGTGACACACGTGCCTTGTGTGGTTCACGTGTTGAACCTGATTGTCCAGCAATTTTTAAAGCACTATCCTGGCACACATGGCCTTCTGCAGAGAGCACGGTATAACGCCTTCCTTGATCCACACACTCAGATGGGCTGTAAATGATAGGCTAGAGGGAAGCCACTCACCAAGCAGGACCCCTAGAACCCTGAAACCCTTTAACCCCTATACAGGGATTAGGAATTACACAGGGCCCAAGGTGATCAATACCTGTGGAAGGCTGCAGTTCCAGAGAATAGTAGTCAGGCAGGGTCAAAACATTAATTGAGGAACAGGAACAGAATGGGACGGCCAGGACTTAATCAGAAAACAAGCAGAGGTGAAATGCGGCCAACAAGGTACATAAACAGCAAGCAGGACATGTAGTCAGGTAACAAGCACACAAAATCATAAAACTGAACTGGGGGTAAAAGTAACCAGAGGTTCATAGCTATGTCTGGCAGTGGTCTGCAGACAGGATGGGCATAAAAAAGGGTGTGGTGTCTTCCCATTGGTTGTAGCTGAATGATGGTATTTCATCTGTGAGATACCCACCAGCTACATTCAGCCAGAGATTCTGCATCTGTCAAGGTAATGCAGCCCAGTGGGTGAGCATAACCTGCGTCCACCTGCGCCGCTGGCATCGACTCCTCTCCCATCATCAGCACTATGCATGAAAGGAACACGTTGTCACCTGGCGACCGGAGTACAAATTGACGGAGCGGACTCCGTTGGTGACTTAACAGCCGTGTGCGGCAATGATGCAAACCTGGCTGCGGGCCATCGTCAGGGCAATGTGACACACATGCCTTGTATGGCTCACGTGTTGAACCTAATTCTCCAGCAATTTTTAAAACACCATCCCGGCCTACATGGCCTTGTGCAGCGGGCATGCTCGCTATGTGCTCACTTCCATCGTGCGCACACAGCAGCTCAACAACTTTCGTCGCTACAGAAGTCTTTAGGTCTGGTGGTTAAACGCCTGAAATGCGATGTGCCGACACGCAGGAATTTGAATCTGCACATGTTGCAGCGTTTGTGGCAGCACCGCCGAACCCTGCTGCAATACGTTATGACATATAGCCTGGGATAACTTGATCCAGAGGTGGTGCAGATCACGCTGCTGGAGTGGTGTCAGATCAAGGACCTATGCACCCTTCTACACAGTTTACAAATGTCGACGAAGATGTTCAGCACTGGCAATGTCATTCTCAGCGTGACAGTTATGGTCATCTACATGATGGAGCACACTGTAATTATTATTCGGAGTCAGGTGTTGGGACAAGAGGAAGGGGAGGAAGTACAGGAGGAGTCATATGCGGAAGGGATAACAAGATCTACGAGGTCCAGATGGTCAGCGGCACCTAGGCGGCAGTCATGGTGAGGGAGAGGGATTAACAAGGGCGCATAGTATCAGCAAAAAGTGTTGAGGAAGGTGCAGGAGCCCATGAAGAAATGGAGGACGAACTGGCGATGGGCATGGAAGACTCAGCAGATGAGTAAGAGCTTGCTCACATTTCGGTTGTGCGAGGTTGTGGGGAGAGGGCAGAGGAAGGAGGCACGATTCTCACCTCTCTGCCACCAACACACCAAGGACTTGGTACTCCTGGATGCACAAGACACATGAGCGCCTTCTTGCTGCACTAACTACAACATGACCCTCGGATTGTACGAATTCAAAGTAATCCTGACTACTGGGTTGCCACACTGTTAGATCCCCGGTACAAGACAAAATTTGGCGAAATAATTCCTGCCATAGAAATGGACGCACGTATACAGGAGTATCTGCAGAATGTGGTACGCAATCTTAGATCTGCTTTTCCACTAAACACCAGTGCTGCACAGAGTGAATCTCAACGCTTTGTCATGGATAGGAGGAAATGGTCTTTTACTTGTCCACATCTGAGGGACCGAGGGCTGGCTGCTGTGCTGAGATGGCGTTGAGTACGGTGTCCCTGCAGAGTTGCACTTTTGGTCATATACCAAAATGAGTTGAAAAAGGACAGATGCTGGTGGAAAAGGGAACAGGTGTGTTGGAAAGGGGAAAAAAGTTTTGGTCCGTGGATTTGGTGGTTAAGCAACAGTAACATTTGCTGAAGAAACACCATCTGTTACAGTGGGACTGGCAGATTTGGATAAGGTGGTATATACTATGTTACCGCTATATAACGAAAATTATTAAGAAAAGAAAGAGAAAGGTATATATCCCCATCAGCAGTCAATGTCCACCGTGCTCCCAGATGGAAAAGGAGAGGTTGGCAACTGGAAGGTTTGGTGGAGGATACAGAGCTGTGTGGCTATGAAACTAATAGTAGCCTGAACCGAGTTAGACGCCATTCGGATCTGGAGACTGGGAGCCCTGTTAGCGTCACAGGGTCCACATGCCCACCCAGCCCAGGAACTCCCTTTTAACAACACAGGGGCCATTGAGTACGCTGACCGTGTGCGTAGGGGCCACACCTGTGGACAGCAGGCGCATCAGCAGCAGCAGGCCTGTTAATGCCACTGGGCTGCACAAGCAGGACTGGTAGGACAGGAGCTGGTCTTAACCGTTCTGCGTTACCATCTGTGGTGGTGGCCTGCATCGACACCCTATCCCTGCCTACCTCTGGCCTAAAGCCGCAATGGGTTCAACACATAGAGGTGTGCTCTTTCGGAGCATAATAGAAGACTGCGCACCTCCTTGTTGGCTCCAGCCCCTTTTATAACCTGGGTCTGCTCCAAACCAGGGTGAACCACAATGCACCTCCTGGAGACAAAAGCAGAGTGACACGTCATGAGTGGCAAAACTAGCGTCCTATTTGGAACCGCAACTTCAATGATGACCTCATGGCTGCCATGACCCAAACACCTCACCAGTCATCGTCTGACCATCAATAATGCGGTGACAAGTCATAGGGGTGGGCCTCTGAAAGCCATTTGGGAGTGGCCTGGCCACATCGTCAGGACACCTGATGCCCTGTGGTCTATATGGGACTCCCACATCAGGGGCAGGGCCAAAGAGTTCATTACCGGACCCAGTCTCTGATGCAGTAAGTGCCTGAGCATGCTCAGTAGCATGAAATACTGTCTCTGAAAAAAGACTATCAGCTTTAGCATGGTGTCTAGGCACAAAACAGGACTTAGACCCGGCACGGAATGCAAGTACCTGTGCAAAGAGGCTTTTCGCACTAAGTGTGGGAGCATGCGCTGTATCCCGAAATGAAGACTTAGCCTTAGCAATGGCACAGTCAGGCAGAGCATACTCACTAGGCGAAACACTGTAGTTAAGCTGCGGCTGGGGTAAATCGGCACACGCATGCGCACTAGCTGCCTCTCCACACTTAGATGTGGAGGAGAAAGTAGCCAGCTGGACAACCCAAGGCACAGCCTTAAATGGCAGCTGACGCCTGGGCGCAAATGAAACCGCAGCAGGCTTCAGGTTACAGGTTTTGTAACAACAAATACCATCCAAAAGAACAGGTGTACTTCTTCCCATGGATAATCTGATATGATCCTTTTTTTCACTGACACAACCATCGCTAACAAATGTAGATGAGGCCAAAACAGCAGCTGCTTCAATGGATCTCAAGTGCTCCATAAAGTGGCCTCTCCTCCACCCCAATTTCAAGATCCCAAATACTCCATTCCTCTGTGGTGTCAATCCAATCGCACTTGCTTCCTAACAGCTCTCAAGTTTCCACCAGCCCTGCTGAGTATGGGGTAACAGAGATGGTTGAGTTTGCATAGCTGTTCAGTCGCACTATAGCCTGGGAATCAGAGGTCTGCTCCAAAGCTGCAATGAGTACAGACAAGGAAGTTATTATTATTTTTATTATTATTGATTTATAGAGCACCATTGATTCCATGGTGCTGTACATGAGAAGGGGGTTACATACAGAATACATATACAAGTAACTATAGACAGACTGGTACAGATGGAAGAGGGCCCTGCCCTTGCGGGATTACATTCTAAAGGATTTTTGGGAGGAGACAGTAGGAGTGGTTTAGGTTGAGCGTCAAGTACGTATGGTGGTGGTGTCATTGAAGGTTATAGTCATTTCTGAACAGATGAGTTTTCAGATTCAGTTTGAAGCTTGCGGGTGTAGCAGATAATCTGACGTGTTGAGGTAGCGAGTTCCATGAGACAGGGGAAATGATCTGCGCAGATGGCCAGAAGCTTTGTGAGTGGGATCCAGGCCCCGATGAAGAAGGTGCTGAGCCTAATCTACACCCTCATTTCCAAAAAGTAAATCCTCCTGGTGGAGACAATGGGGAACATGATGAGGAGCACAGATACCTGATTGGAATGACAACTTTACTATTCGGTCAGGGCAGGAAGAGGTTGTCTCGGAGGACTCAGGACGAGGGGAATGAAAACACACAGGGTTATTGATGAGGTTGGAGACCACACTTACTGTCAAACCAAAGTCAGCCAGTCGATGAGGTCAGCAGAGGAGGTGGAGGAGGATGCTACTGACAACGAGGTTACGTTGCGTCTTCCTGGCCAGAGACAAAGTACTGGAAGCACGTCAACAACTGAATCCTGGACCACAACTTTGACTCTGAGCAGAAGTCGTGTTGGCTATGCAGGTCGCATGGGCTGTAAGCCTTGCCTAGCCTGTGAATTTTTGGACATCGCAAAGGATCACCCAAGTCATGGAATCTGTAAGATTTGTCAACAATCTGTAAGTAGAAGGCAAAAACTCACACCTTTGAGTAGTTCCTCCATGAAGTGTCACATGGATATGAATTGATAGCGTGAAGGTGTATTGCTCAGCTTTAGCCACTGTCAATGCAACATGCTAATTTGCCATTGCATGCATTGTTGCAGACTACACACAAGGGGCTGCTGTTATTTTGGATCTGCCTTTGTTTGGTCACTATAGCAATATCAAATTGCTCTTCGGGTGTGGACTTGGAGATGCTGTCTATGAACAGAAGGAAAAGCTAAAGGTGTGTGTTACAGCAAGGAGCCACCACGGAAACACTTCGTTCAATTGTGAGGGAAGTCATGTTGTACTTTGATGATGAGCCCCGTAATGCCAGTGAGCAGCATCCTGTGCCACAGACCAACATTCTTACAGTGCTGTCTATACTGTTTACCGTGAGAGGAGCATAAAGTCTGTATTTCTGGCAACTGGACATCAGAGTACCCGGGTACGGTAGGCTGTGCCCAGACAATAATGCGGGCACGCAACACTTTGTTTTATTAGCAAAACACATATCTGTTCTGGGTAGGCCGACTATTTATAGACAATAAGACTTGCTGCCTCTGCACTGTCAAATTGTCACATACAGTTTAAATCATAGAGGGACAGCAACACATGTTTGCATTGACTGTTGCTTTTCAAGATTTCCATGACTGTGTTGCAGAGCTGTGTGGTTTGCATTCACACTGTTATCATCTGCATTATCTGTGAGGCTTCAGCTAACAAGGGTATTCAGGGGGGGTAATGTGTTTTGTCTATGTTTAGGTAGGTAACTTGGAAGCTCTTGTGATGCGCCACTGGTAAGTCGTGTTCGCACACACACACACACGCACAAACACACAATTACTGCTACACAGAGGGATTAGCAGGTAGTAGGCAACAGAATAGATTGTTCAATTATTTAAATTGTATGCATGGTTCTTATTGTTTGTTTTGGTAAAGTTAAACAATCATTTATCATCCCAACTGCCTAGAGTCCTTTTTCTGTTGCCTGGTTTTGCTGCATACTGGGGAGCCCACCCTGTACACGACTTAAAATGAAGCATAAGTCGCAATGTGAATTTCACTGTGCTACAATGCAGCCTAGCGTGCCTGTGCAACCACCGCCTGCCCCATCAAGTGCATCTGCATGCTCTTCATCATCTGTGACCGTGGGGACAGCAGTCACACATGGTTTTTCACACTGAACTTCCACTCCTTTACCCGCAACAGGGAGTGTGATTGGCAGGTCATCACTTGTTTTGGAAGTGGAAACAGAAGGTATTGTTGAGCTGTCAGACATCGAGAGAACCATCATTGGATGCAGGCTACATTATATCCACTGAAGAAAAAACAAAAAAGCTAGCACTAAATGTGCACTACAGCACTAAAATTCCAACTGTACTTATTATAAATATGAGATTTTTGGCAAAAAATTGCAATTTCTTGAGCCACCCCGCCACTTCACGGCAAATGTCTGTTGGGGCAGTCCTAACACTAAAATATTTTTATAAAATGTGCCAAACGGCCTCACATATGAAATAGTAGAACTGCTCTTAGCAGCACTCACCTGGTCTATTTCAATCCCGTACCCATGACTGAGTTATGGCTGTGGGCGGGACAGGTCCAGGCAAATGCTGCATGAAGTAAATAGCCTGTGAACAGGGCCTGATGACTGAATGTGAACAGTCACCAATCGCCAAAATCTAGACAGGTGGAATACATCCCAAATTGGGGTGCCTAGCAAGGTGGGGGTCAACCACCGACCAATTCAATGAAGAAAAAACAAAAAAGCTAGCACTAAATGTGCACTACAGCACTAAAATTCCAACTGTACTTATTATAAATATGAGATTTTTGGCAAAAAATTGCAATTTCTTGAGCCACCCCGCCACTTCACGGCAAATCTCTGTTGGGGCAGTCCTAACACTAAAATATTTTTATAAAATGTGCCAAACGGCCTCACATATGAAATAGTAGAACTGCTCTTAGCAGCACTCACCTGGTCTACAGTTAGGTCCAGAAATATTTGGACAGTGACACAAGTTTTGTTATTTTAGCTGTTTACAAAAACATGTTCAGAAATACAATTATATATATAATATGGGCTGAAAGTGCACACTCCCAGCTGCAATATGAGAGTTTTCACATCCAAATCGGAGAAAGGGTTTAGGAATCATAGCTCTGTAATGCATAGCCTCCTCTTTTTCAAGGGACCAAAAGTAATTGGACAAGGGACTCTAAGGGCTGCAATTAACTCTGAAGGCGTCTCCCTCATTAACCTGTAATCAATGAAGTAGTTAAAAGGTCTGGGGTTGATTACAGGTGTGTGGTTTTGCATTTGGAAGCTGTTGCTGTGACCAGACAACATGCGGTCTAAGGAACTCTCAATTGAGGTGAAGCAGAACATCCTGAGGCTGAAACAAAAGAAAAAATCCATCAGAGAGATAGCAGACATGCTTGGAGTAGCAAAATCAACAGTCGGGTACATTCTGAGAAAAAAGGAATTGACTGGTGAGCTTGGAAACTCAAAAAGGCCTGGGCATCCACGGATGACAACAGTGGTGGATGATCGCCGCATACTTTCTTTGGTGAAGAAGAACCCGTTCACAACATCAACTGAAGTCCAGAACACTCTCAGTGAAGTAGGTGTATCTGTCTCTAAGTCAACAGTAAAGAGAAGACTCCATGAAAGTAAATACAAAGGGTTCACATCTAGATGCAAACCATTCATCAATTCCAAAAATAGACAGGCCAGAGTTAAATTTGCTAAAAAACACCTCATGAAGCCAGCTCAGTTCTGGAAAAGTATTCTATGGACAGATGAGACAAAGATCAACCTGTTCCAGAATGATGGGAAGAAAAAAGTTTGGAGAAGAAAGGGAACGGCACATGATCCAAGGCACACCACATCCTCTGTAAAACATGGTGGATGCAACGTGATGGCATGGGCATGCATGGCTTTCAATGGCACTGGGTCACTTGTGTTTATTGATGACATAACAGCAGACAAGAGTAGCCGGATGAATTCTGAAGTGTACCGGGATATACTTTCAGCCCAGATTCAGCCAAATGCCGCAAAGTTGGTCGGACGGCGCTTCATAGTACAGATGGACAATGACCCCAAGCATACAGCCAAAGCTGCCCAGGAGTTCATGAGTGCAAAAAATTGGAACATTCTGCAATGGCCAAGTCAATCACCAGATCTTAACCCAATTGAGTATGCATTTCACTTGCTCAAATCCAGACTTAAGACGGAAAGACCCACAAACAAGCAAGACCTGAAGGCTGCGGCTGTAAAGGCCTGGCAAAGCATTAAGAAGGAGGAAACCCAGCGTTTGGTGATGTCCATGGGTTCCAGACTTAAGGCAGTGATTGCCTCCAAAGGATTCGCAACATAATATTGAAAATAAAAATATTTTGTTTGGGTTTGGTATATTTGTCCAATTACTTTTGACCTCCTAAAATGTGGAGTGTTTGTAAAGAAATGTGTACAATTCCTACAATTTCTATCAGATATTTTTGTTCAAACCTTCAAATTAAACGTTACAATCTGAACTTGAATTCTGTTGTAGAGATTTCATTTCAAATCCAATGTGGTGGCATGCAGAGCCCAACTCGCGAAAATTGTGTCACTGTCCAAATATTTCTGGGCCTAACTGTATTTCAATCCCGTACCCATGACTGAGTTATGGCTGTGGGCGGGACAGGTCCAGGCAAATGCTGCATGAAGTAAATAGCCTGTGAACAGGGCCTGATGACTGAATGTGAACAGTCACCAATCGCCAAAATCTAGACAGGTGGAATACATCCCAAATTGGGGTGCCTAGCAAGGTGGGGGTCAACCACCGACCAATTGACTGATTGGCTGGACTACCTGCAGTTAATAATTGCATTCCAGAAATGGAAAGGAGTGTAGAATGCACATGTGTTGTACCTTGCTTGGCAGCAAAGGAACACTAACTTAGTATTCCAGACAATTTTAGGAAGGCAGAAAAAGAGTCAGCTCTTTGGGCAAATTAAATAGCGTGGCAAAAGTGGACAGATGGGTACAGGGGCCGTGTTCTGTGGGTACCAGGACAGTAAAAGAAGCCTCACTTTCTATCCCTCCTAATGATCAAATGCAGCAAGGAATTCCCTGAGTTTGCTATAAAATTAGCATAGCTAAATGTGCATGAGGGTAGAATGCAGAGGTGCTTGAGATTGCTTGGCACAAGTGGCACAATAAAGGAGTCCAACAGCCAGTTCTATGATGCCACTAAATGGCAGTATTTTTTGCTATCATTATAGCTTATTAAAAACAGAGCAGGAGGGTGTCCTGCACAGGTGCTAGAAATAGCTTGGCACCAGTGGGGCACTAATGGAATACAACAGCCAGTTCTATGATGCCACTAAATGGCAGTATTTTTTGCTATCATTATAGCTTATTAAAAACAGAGCAGGAGGGTGTCCTGCACAGGTGCTAGAAATAGCTTGGCACCAGTGGGGCACTAATGGAATACAACAGCCAGTTCTATGATGCCACTAAATGGCAGTATTTTTTGCTATCATTATAGCTTATTAAAAACAGAGCAGGAGGGTGTCCTGCACAGGTGCTGCACATAGATTTGCACCAGTGGGGCACTAATGGAGTACAACAGCCACTTCTTGTATGCCACTAAGTTTACTCAATTTTTGGTATTATAATGTCTTAGTAAGTAACAATGAGTTTGAGTGTGCAATGCAGGCAGACGTGCTGCAAATATCTTTGCACTAGTGGGACTAGACAAAAGTCCAATAGCCACGTTTAGGATGCCACTAGGTACACTGAGTGTTTGCTAGTATAATGGCTTAGTTATGAGTTGGAGTGTGCAATGCAGGCAGACGTGCTGCAAATATCTTTGCACTAGTGGGACTAGACAAAAGTCCAATAGCCACGTTTAGGATGCCACTAGGTACACTGAGTGTTTGCTAGTATAATGGCTTAGTTATAATGAGTTGGAGTGTGCAATGCAGGCAGACGTGCTGCAAATGTCTTTGCACTAGTGTGACTAGACAAAAGTCCAATAGCCACGTTTAGGATGCCACTAGGTACACTGAGTGTTTGCTAGTATAATGGCTTAGTTATAATGAGTTGGAGTGTGCAATGCAGGCAGACGTGCTGCAAATGTCTTTGCACTAGTGTGACTAGACAAAAGTCCAATAGCCACGTTTAGGAAGCCACTAGGTACACTGAGTGTTTGCTAGTATGATGGCTTAGTTATAATGAGTTGGAGTGTGCAATGCAGGCAGACGTGCTGCAAATGTCTTTGCACTAGTGGGACTAGACAAAAGTCCAATAGCCACGTTTAGGATGCCACTAGGTACACTGAGTGTTTGCTAGTATAATGGCTTAGTTATAATGAGTTGGAGTGTGCAATGGAGGCAGACGTGCTGCAAATGTCTTTGCACTAGTGGGACTAGACAAAAGTCCAATAGCCACGTTTAGGATGCCACTAGGTACACTGACTGTTTGCTAGTATAATGGCTTAGTTATAATGAGTTGGAGTGTGCAATGCAGGCAGACGTGCTGCAAAAATCTTTGCACTAGTGGGACTAGACAAAAGTCCAATAGCCACGTTTAGGATGCCACTAGGTACACTGAGTGTTTGCTAGTATAATGGCTTAGTTATAATGAGTTGGAGTGTGCAGAGGACAGGAGGGTACAGTGCCAGGATTGTGGGGCTCTGGGTAGAGGAAAGGAAGTCTGCCTTTCTATTCCCTCCTAATGGGGAAATGCAGCGACGAAATCCCTGACCTTAGCTACACAGACGCTGTCTCTGTTTTCAGGACCTGTCACCTATGGCTCTGACCCTGCCGGTACGAGCCCTTAAAAGGACTTATAGAAAGTGCTATCCCTAAGCTGTCCAGCGCTGTGTATGGAGCGCATACAGCAGTATCGGCGATAGGACAAAGGACGGAGCTGCGCCAGTGATGTCTGACACCAAGGACGCAGAAGGCAGATAATGGCGTGCTGGAGGAAAATGTCCGGTTTTATAATGCAGGGACATGTGACATGGACATCCTATCACACATGCCGTTGCTTCTCTGGCTAAAAGTCCACTTAGCTGTGTGTGTGTCTGGGATTGGCTGACATGCTGGCCCGCCCCACAAGATGCGCGCGCTTAGGGAAGGAAGACAAGGAAAAAAAAAAAAAATGGCGATCGCCATTATACAAACAGCAGTGATCTGAATGCGCTGTTCACGCACACTATACACTGAAATTTCATAATAGTGTGAGTCACAGGGATGTGACACTCAGGGATGGGTGTGAAATATTCCCTGCACATTGCTAATGTTTTAATGTCGAGATGGGAAAAACTCTATCTATACAATCAATACCTTTTTGCATTTTGCGTTTTTTCTATGGTCACACCAAAAACTGCAATTTATATGAAATTATTTGCTTCTTTATTGAGATTCCTCCATACACTGGATTTTCCGGAACTTGATGCGGGCCTGTTCGGAGGGAAATTTGTATGGACTGCGCCTATTGCATTATGGTGCTATAAATAAGGACCTGGGCAGCTCTCACACTAATCCTGGATGAAGCATTATTGAATGCGAAACTTGCATTGGGCGTGTGGGGGAAGCCATCTTACCTCTGTTGCCGTTCTTTTGTATAGGTAAATATTATGCCACTTGTGTAACCATTATGTGACCTGTGTGTATGGGGTATACATTTTTGATTAATTACTACTGAAACACATGTGTTTTTAGCATTGTGATGCCAGTTTATTGTTATCATACTGTATATGTGATATAATGTGACTAATTGTGTAATGTATTGGTGTAGTTTCAATTCATGGTTTGTGTTTCCACTAATTAGATTGTGATATAGGTGTCATTACTTTTTGTATGGTCGTTTTATTGACGACATGCTTCTATGTTATTTAATAGTTAACCAAAAAAGTAGATAGAAACACTCACCACTTTACAGGTATGCCTGTGTAACACCTTCAGGTAACATTCTCTGGATCCAAGCAGGATATAGGGTAGCCAGCGACACAGTAGATCAGTAAACAATGAAGAGAAAAATCCACTGGGAATCCATCAGGTGAAATAAAATTTAACTTTTAATTATTCCATAAAAAAATTCATGACACTGGCATTTCGTATTCTGACATCATCGGTGATTAAATGTAGAAAAAACAATGTGTTTCGGCGGTGGTGCCTTCCTCCGGTTTCAGTAGCCATTGTTACATGTGAGTTTAAATGCACAAAAGCTCTGTCTTGGACACTCCCACAATTAGTGAGCTAATTGCATACACCGAGTAGAGTACGAGAGACCTCAAACATTTACAAACTAAAACATTATAAAGAAAACACATCCAAAAAGAGAATCAGAAAGCATTTGTCGGATATACCTAATACACACATGTTAGGTGTGCCTGCGGTATCTAGCCACGTCGCTATGGTGCATAAAGGAGATGTTACAGCTTTTAAATTCATGGGGATAGAAAAAGTATGTAGCCAGCTAGAGGGGGTCATCATAGAAAGAAACTTTTGAACCACAAGAGTAAGTAAGCGTACCATCTCATTAAACGACGTATCAGCATTCCGACGACGATTTGATCTGGTCAGGATCGCTGGTGCATCGCTACATGGTCACTGGTGAACTGTCATTCAGGCAGATCTCACCAGCGACTCTGCGAGTGGTAACCAAGGTACACATCGGGTTACTAAGCAAAGCGCTTTGCTTAGTTACTCGATATTTACCCTGGTTACAGTGCCTACAAGTAGTATTCAACCCCCTGCAGATTTAGCAGGTTTACACATTCGGAATTAACTTGGCATTGTGACATTTGGACTGTAGATCAGCCTGGAAGTGTGAAATGCAATGCAGCAAAAAAGAATGTTATTTCTTTTTTTTTTTTTTTTAAATTGTGAAAAGTTCATTTAGAGGGTCATTTATTATTCAACCCCTCAATCCACCAGAATTCTGTTTGGTTCCCCTAAAGTATTAAGAAGTATTTCAGGCACAAATAACAATGAGCTTCACATGTTTGGATTAATTATCTATTTTCCAGCCTTTTCTGACTAATTAAGACCCTCCCCAAACTTGTGAACAGCACTCATACTTCGTCAACATGGGAAAGACAAAGGAGCATTCCAAGGCCATCAGAGACAAGATCATGGAGGGTCACAAGGCTGGCAAGGGGTACAAAACCCTTTCCAAGGAGTTGGGACTACCTGTCTCCACTGTTGGGAGCATCATCCGGAAGTGGAAGGCTTATGGAACTACTGTTAGCCTTCCACAGCCTGGACAGCCTTTGAAAGTTTCCACCCGTGCCGAAGCCAGGCTTGTCCGAAGAGTCAAGGCAAACCCAAGGACAACAATGAAGGAGCTCCGGGAAGATCTCATGGCAGTGGGGACATTGGTTTCAGTCAATACCATAAGTAACGTACTCCACCGCAATGGTCTCCGTTCCAGACGAGCACGTAAGGTACCTTTACTTTCAAAGCGTCATGTCAAGGCTCGTCTATAGTTTGCTCATGATCACCTGGAGGACTCTGAGACAGACTGGTTCAAGGTTCTCTGGTCTGATGAGACCAAGATCGAGATCTTTGGTGCCAACCACACACGTGACGTTTGGAGACTGGATGGCACTGCATACGACCCCAAGAATACCATCCCTACAGTCAAGCATGGTGGTGGCAGCATCATGCTGTGGGGCTGTTTCTCAGCCAAGGGGCCTGGCCATCTGGTCCACATCCATGGGAAGATGGATAGCACGGCCTACCTGGAGATTTTGGCCAAGAACCTCCGCTCCTCCATCAAGGATCTTAAGATGGGTCGTCATTTCATCTTCCAACAAGACAACGACCCAAAGCACACAGCCAAGAAAACCAAGGCCTGGTTCAAGAGGGAAAAAATCAAGGTGTTGCAGTGGCCTAGTCAGTCTCCTGACCTTAACCCAATTGAAAACTTGTGGAAGGAGCTCAAGATTAACCCCTTCACAACCGCGGGCAGTAAAATTACGTCCTATTTTAACGTGACTTAACGACCAGGGATGTAATTTTACTGCCGAAAGTTCATTTGATTGCCGTGGCCATAGCAACGGCTTTCAAATGATCTCCCCTGCTGTTTCTTACAGCAGGGGACCTTTGCTTCACTCCAGGGGGGGTGGCATCGCCACCCCCCATCGACGATCGATGTGATTGGCTGTTCAAATCTGAACCGCCAACCACATCGTTCGCACTAATTTCGGTAAAAATAATGCCGGAATTAGTGCGATACTATGAGATCCGGCTATGATGTGCTGTAGCAGGTACAGCAGATCATAGGTGGATCCCAAACATGCCGTCCCCAGCCCCTGCAGCACTGATTGGAGCGATCGTGCTATGACGTGCAATCGCTCCAATCAGTGTGCAGTGGGGCGGTCTGATCTGCCGGTGGCCGGCCTTCCCAGGCCTGTGCTGGTCTGGGGACCCTCCCCCAACATGTCTGCAGCGTGCAGCACTGGCTGGTACAAGTGGTACCACGCCACCGCTGCTGCTGCCGCTGCTGTCACGGAGCAGGAGCAGGAGCGGTGAGTATTGTGCTCACCTTGCAGCCCCTGCGCGCTCTTGTGATTGCTCCTGCACGCTTCCGTAATGGCCCCTGCTCGTGCCCCCCTGCGATCTGTCCCCCTGACATCCCGATCTGCCCCCCCCGACATCCCGATCTGCCCCCCGACATCCCGATCTGCCTCCCGCCATCTCTATTCTGCAGCTCCTCCGGTATCTCCTTCCTCCTCTCCTCTGCTCTCCTTGCAGCCCCTGCGCGCTCTTGTGATTGCTCCTGCGCGCTCCCGTAATGGCCCCTGCCCGTGCCCCCCTGCGATCTGCCCCCCCCGACATCCCGATCTGCCCCCCCGACATCCCGATCTGCCCCCCGCCATCTCTATTCTGCAGCTCCTCCGGTATCTGCCTCCTGCTCTGCTCTCCTTGCAGCCCCTGCGCGCTCTTGTGATTGCTCCTGCGTGCTCCCGTAATGGCCCCTGCCCGTGCCCCCCTGCGATCTGCCCCCCCGACATCCCGATCTGCCCCCCGCCATCTCTATTCTGCAGCTCCTCCGGTATCTCCTTCATCCTCTGCTCTCCTTGCAGCCCCTGCGCGCTCCCGTAATGGCCCCTGCCCGTGCCCCCCTGCGATCTGCCCCCCCGACATCCCGATCTGCCCCCCGACATCTCGATATGCCCCCCGACATCCCGATCTGCCCCCTGACATCCCGATCTGCCAGCCTCCCCCGTGATCTCTATTCTGCAGCTCCTCCGGTATCTCCCTCCCCCTCTGCTCTCCCCCTCCCCCTCTGCTTTCCCCCTCCCCCTCTGCTCTCCCCCTCTGCTGTCCCCCCCCTTCTGCTGTCCCCCCGACCTCTGCTGTCCCCCCGACGTCCTCTTACCTGTCTTCACCGGCCGATCACATCTGCCTCCATCGCTGGGTCCTTCTTCCTGGGTCTTCTGCTGAGCTGTCCAACTTCCTGCCTGCTGCTGCTGTAAAGCTGTTCCTCCTGCTAATCCTCTGGGTACTGTGAGTATAACTTTTTTTTTTTCTTTTTTTTCCTCTATCCCCTGTCCATTTTTACACCTCGTGCGTCCCACTGAGCGCTGATCAGGGGGATGCAGATAACGTATCTGCATCCGTGGTCAGTTTTCGGCGGGACTTTTTTTTTCCCGTATCCCCGACGCTTTTTGTATCGCATCCATCCCGCCGAGCGCTGATCAGGGATGCAGATAACGGATCGGCATCCCTGCTCAATTTTTGGCGTGACTTTTTTCCGTATCCCCGATGCTTTTTGTATCGCATCCGTCCGTGCATCCCGCCGAGCGCTGATCAGGGATGCACATAACGGATCGGCATCCCTGCTCAATTTTTGGCGTGACAAAAAGCATCGGGGATACGGAAAAAAAAGTCACGCCAAAAATTGAGCAGGGATGCCGATCCGTTATGTGCATCCCTGATCAGCGCTCGGCGGGACGAACGGACTGATGCGATACAAAAAGCGTCGGGGATACGGAAAAAAAAAAAAGTAACGCCAAAAATTGAGCAGGGATGCTGATCCGCGCTCAGCGGGACGCACGGACAGATGCGATACTTTTTTTTCCGTATCCCCAACGCTTTTTGTATCGCATCTGTCCGTGCGTCCCGCTGAGCGCGGATCAGCATCCCTGCTCAATTTTTGGCGTGACTTTTTTTTTTTTTCCGTATCCCCAGCGCTTTTTGTATCTCATCCGACCGTGCCGCCTGCAGCGGCCGATCAGTGCACTGCGTCTGTGCGTTTGAAAAGTCAAATGGCGTTCCTTGTCTTCTGAGCCCCGCCATGCGCCCAAACAATTGATTTCCACCACATCTATCTGCGTACTCGGGAAAAATTGCACAATACGTTTTATGGTGCATTTTTTCCTGATACCATTGTAAAAAGAAAAAAAAAAGCTACCTTGTTGCTGCAAAAATTAAAAAAAAAATAATAATTTTCACGGTTCAACGTTATCAACTTTCAGTGGAGCCCCTGGGGGTACAAGGGGCTCACTAAACATCTAGATAAATTCCTTGAGGGGTCTAGTTCCAAAATGGGGTAATTTGTGGGGGAGCTCCACTGTTTAGGCACCATAAGGGGGTCTAAAAACGTGACATGGCGTCCGCTAATGATTCCAACTAATTTTGCTGTCAAATGGTGCCTTTCTCTTCTGAGCCCCGCCATGCGCCCAACAATTACTTTCCACCACATGTGAGGTATCTGCGTACTCAGGAGAAATTGCACAATACGTTTTATGGTCCATTTTTTCCTGATACCCTTGTGAAAAAAAAGCTACCTGGTTCAAGTAACAGTTCTGTGGTAAAACATAAGAAAATTGTATTCATGGCTCAACATTATCGACTTCTGTGGAGCCCCTTGGGGCTCACCAAACATCTAGATAAACTCCTTGAGGGGTCTAGTTTCCAAAATGGGGTCACTTGTGGGGGAGCTCCACTGTTTAGGCACCTCAGGGGTCTCCAAACGTGACATGGTATCCGCTAATGATTCAAACAAATTTTGCTGTCAAATGGTGCTCCTTCTCTTCTGAGCCCCGCCATGCGCCCAAACAATTACTTTCCACCACATATGAGGTATTGTCGTACTCAGGAAAAAATGCACTATAAATTTCATGGTGTATTTTTTCCTGATACCCTTGTGGAGAAAAAAGCTACTTAGTTGAAGCAACAGTTTTGTGGTAAAAAAAAATAAATATATTTTCACAGCTCAACTTTATAAACTTTTGTGAAGCCCCCAGGTGTTCAAAGTGCTCACCAAACATCTAGAAAAATTATTTGAGGGCTCTAGTTTCCAAAATGGGATCACTTGTGGGGGAGCTCCATTGTTTAGGCACCTCAGGGGGTCTTCAAACCTGACATGGCGTCCGCTAATGAGTGCAGCTAATTTTGCGTTCAAAAATTCAAATGGCGCTCCTTCCCTTTCGAGCTCTGCCGTGTGCCCAAACATTTGATTTCCACCACATATGAGGTATCTTCGTACTCAGGAGAAAATGAACAATACATATTATGTTGCATTTTTTCCCGATACCCTTGTGAAAAAAAGCTACCTAGTTGAAGCAACAGTTTTGTGGTAAAAATTTTTTTTTTCTTTTCACGGCTCAACGTTATAAACTTCTGTGAAGCCCCCAGGTGTTCAAAGTGCTCACCAAACATCTAGAAAAATTATTCGAGGGCTCTAGTTTCCAAAATGGGGTCACTTGTGGGGAAGCTCCATTGTTTAGGCACCTCAGGGGGTCTTCAAACCTGACATGGCGTCCGCTAATGAGTGCAGCTAATTTTGCGTTCAAAAATTCAAATGGCGCTCCTTGCCTTTCGACCTCTGCCGTGCACCCAAACAATTGATTTTTACCCCATATGGGGTATCAGCGTACTCAGGAGAAAATGCACAATAAATTGTAGGGTGCACTTTCTCTTTTCTCCCTTGCAAAAATGAAAATTTTATGGCTAAAGTAACATTTTTGTGTTAAAAAGTAAAATTTTCATTTTTTCTTTCCACATTGCTTTGGTTCCTGTGAAGCACCTAAAGGGTTAATAAACTTCTTGGATG
Source organism: Anomaloglossus baeobatrachus (assembly GCF_048569485.1). Lineage (NCBI taxonomy): Eukaryota > Metazoa > Chordata > Amphibia > Anura > Aromobatidae > Anomaloglossus > Anomaloglossus baeobatrachus. Next base: position 252,260,908 of record NC_134359.1, on the reverse strand, counting down.
TGGTTTTGAGCAGTGTGAGGGGTGCAGTTTTTAGAATGGGGTCACTTTTGGGTATTTTCTGTCAGCTCGGCCTCTCAAAGTCACTTCAAATGTGATGTGGTCCCTAAAAAAATGATTTTGTAAATTTTGTTGGAAAAATTAGAAATTGCTGATGAACTTTGACCCCTTCTAACTTCCTAACGAAAAAAAAAATTCTTTCGAAAATTGCGCTGATGTAAAGTAGACAAGTGGGAAATGTTATTTCGTAACTATTTTGTGTGACATATCTCTCAGATTTATGGGCATAAATTTTCAAAGTTTGAAAATTGCGAAATTTTCAAAATTTTCGCACAATTTCCTAAATTTTCACAAATAAACGCAAAAAATATCGGCCTAAATTTACCACTGACATGAAGTACAATATGTCACGAAAAAACACTCTCAGAATCGCCAGGATCCGTTGAAGCGTTCCAGAGTTATAACCTGTCAAAGTGACACTGGTCAGAATTGCAAAAAATGGCCGGGTCTTTAGGGTGTTTTAGTGGCCGGGGATGAAGGGGTTAAAGTCGACATGAGACACCCAAAGAACCTAGATAACTTGGAGAAGATCTGCATGGAGGAGTGGGCCAAGATAACTCCAGAGACCTGTGCCGGCCTGATCAGGTCTTATAAAAGACGATTATTAGCTGTAATTGCAAACAAGGGTTATTCCACAAAATATTAAACCTAGGGGTTGAATAATAATTGACCCACACTTTTATGTTGAAAATTTATTAAAATTTAACTGAGCAACATAACTTGTTGGTTTGTAAGATTTATGCATCTGTTAATAAATCCTGCTCTTGTTTGAAGTTTGCAGGCTCTAATTTATTTGCATCTTATCAAACCTGCTAAATCTGCAGGGGGTTGAAGACTACTTGTAGGCACTGTACGCGTGCAGGGAGCCAGTGCTGGCAGCCTGTAAGCGTGTACGCTGGTAACCAGTGTAAATATTGGGTAACTAGGCAAAGCGCTTTGCTTCATTACCCGATATTTACCTTGGTTACCAGCGTACACCACTTAGCGCTGGCTCCCTGCACACGTAGCCAGGGTAAATATCGGGTAACTAAGCAAAGCGCTTTGCTTAGTAACCCGATGTGTAACCTGGTTACGTGTGCAGGGAGCCAGCACTAAGCGGTGTACGCTGGTAACCAAGGTAAATATCGGGTAACCAAGCAAAGCACTTTGCTTAGTTACCCAATATTTACCTTGGTTACCAGCGTACGTTGCTTAGTGCTGGCTCCAGCACACATAGCCAGGGTAAATATCGGGTAACCAAGCAAAGCGCTTTGCTTAGTAACCCGATATTTACCTTGGTTACCAGCATACAGCGCTTTGCTTAGTTACCCGATATTTACCTTTGTTACCAGCATACGCTGCTTACACAGAGTCGGTGCTCATTGGTCTCCCGCCGTCAAACACGCTGATGTGTGCTGCACAACGGGAGACCAACGAGCAAAAAATCAACCAGAACAGTGTGTAACAATCAGCGATTTCACAGCAGGGGCCAGGTCGCTGCTTAGTGTCACACACAGCGAGATCGCTGATGAGGTCACTGGTACATCACAAAAACTGTGACTCAGCAGCGATCTCACTATGTGAGAAGTACCCCTAAGTGGATTTTCTTGTTAGAAACGTGAGCACCTGCTGGTCTGAGCAATAGACAAGACCTGATTAAATGTTATTGAGACACAGGGTGCAATATGCTAATTAAACACTCCTCTCCCCTTTGTATTACATATGCGGCTGGCTTTTTCTATCACAATATTCCTCTGTGACTTCTGCTTCTCTTTTTTGTTAAAGGATTAACAATATTATATGGTTGTAATAAATGTTAATATTGCTATACCATATGTTACAAAATTAACTGTTTAATCTGTACGTATGGCTCCTTCTGCTTTTGTATATGAGCATAGTGTTTTCTCTGAGAGTGCCTGGAAGTAGATGATAATGTACTATACTATAAATTAAGAAATTATGTCAGATTAATTAAGTCTATTTTTCATATGTCGGTTTGTAGATCTGTGTTTTGGATTGATCAAATATATAATTATATATGGAATTTTGTGTAAAAATAGTTAAAAAGAAAATGTTAATATATACTAAAAATACTGTGGTTTGGATGTGTTTTCGTTTCTATGTTTTAGTTTGAAAATGTCTGAGGTCTCTCTTACTCTATACGATGTATGTGTGACGCCCTGGCAAAACTAGGTTGTCACAGAGACTGCACAAATCTTCAAGGTGCAGGACTCCATCCTCCTTGGCATACCAACACAAACCCACACCCAGGTACACAACACGAGCCAGCAAAGCCTAGTCACCCCCCATGACAATAGGGACACACCAGTGGGCGGGGCCAAGTGGATGGTGACTCCCATCTAGAGGTCCTGAGGTGTTCTGGGAGGGAAAAAGACTGTCTAGTTTGGAGTGAGGAACTGAGAGGAGTGTGAAGTGACAGGGTAGTCAGGGGTTGGAGCCTCTGGACTACCGAACTACCTGAGCTGACTATTTGGCAGACGGCAGACAGGGCCACAGGCGACGGAGAACCGGTCGCAGGAGACCTTAAGTGGACCGGGGCAGGGTTGTAGCCTGCCGGTGCTGACAGCGGGAATCTGGTCCAGAGGCCGTGCACAGTCGGGGTGCCTGGACCCCAGGGCGAGGACTGCTTCAAGCCCCTTGTCAATTAGCCAGCAGGGGACAAGATTCCATGTCTTGTCCCACCAGCAAGCCCAGAGAGCGAGACGGAAGCCCAACGAGGGGGATAGGGCTCCGCAATTGCCTGCTAAGATCCCACGAGTCAGATCTCGTGGGCCACAGCTCCCAACACACAGAATCATCGGGACTGGACTTCCCTGTTTCAAGTGGAGTAGTCAAACTGAAGACACAAACACTAAGTGCAGGAGGAAGAGACCCCTGTTTGCTGTACCAGGGTGTGGGATCCGAATACACCCGCCGGAGGTCACCGGTCGCTGGCAATTTGGTTTACCACTTAGACTTTGTGTGAATTTCTCTGGAACTGTGAGTACACCATTACCACCCGGTCCAGCCCTGCAGAACACGCTCCACAGCATCCTTTCCCGTACACCTGGGCCCCGGGACTACACCTCCCCTACCCGTGGAGGGGATTTCACCTTGCTGACCCGTTTCACCAGCCCCGGGCGTCCCATACCAAGGCAGCGGTGGTGTCAACAACCATCAACGCAACCCACAGGTGGCATCACTGACAAACTCTTCCCCTGTAAGATACCCCTATTTTTAATTGTTGTGGGCGACGGGCCGCTGCACGAGCCCCGGATCCGGCTGCCACCCGAGCCCCAGCCGCGATCCCGGATCCGAGCGCCTCAGGTAGCCTTCCCTGACATGGTCAGTCACCCCTGCTCGCAACATATGCAATTAGCTCACTAATTGTGGGAGTGTCCAAGACAAACGGATTTTTGTGTACTCACCGTAAAATCGTTTTCACTTAGCCATCATTGGGGGACACAGGACCATGGACCATGGGTGTTATGCTGCCTATCCATAGGAGGACACTAAGTAGATGCAAAAGCATAGCTCCTCCTCTGCTGTATACACCCCCTGGCCGGGCCAGGCAAGCTCAGTTTTAGTACACAAGCAGTAGGAGAAAAATAACAGTAAAAACTTCTCAACAGAGGAGCATGAGAAAAAAGAGTCATAACCAAATAAGGTACTGAAAGAACCAAGGCCCAACAGGGCAACAGGGTGGGTGCTGTGTCCCCCAATGATGGCTAAGAGAAAACAATTTTACGGTGAGTACACAAAAATCCGTTTTTCTCTGACGCCTCATTGGGGGACACAGGACCATGGGACGTCCTAAAGCAGTCCATGGGTGGGAAACATAAAAGAAGACAACACAACTCAAGGACTAGGAACCAGTAGCGGACAGCCTGGAGCACCTACTGAGAGAGGTGCTCTACTGCCGTTTGCAGAATTTTCCTACCCAGATTTGCCTCAGTTGAAGCCTGGGTATGGACTCTGTAATGCTTTGAAAACGTATGTAGGCTAGAACAGGTCGCAGCCTTACACACCTGTTCCACTGAAGCCTGATGCCGAATGGCCCACGAAGCACCAACTGCTCGCATGGAATGAGCCCGCAGCCCACTAGGAATGGGCTTGAGTTGCAAGCGGTAGACTTCCTGGATCGCAGAGCGAATCCAGCGAGCCAGCGTCACCTTTGAAGCTGCCTGTCCCTTCTTAGGCCCCTCAGGAATGACGAACAAAGAGTCCGTTTTCCTAAAGGGGGCTGTCCTGGATATGTAATATCTGAGAGCTCTGACGAGGTCTAACGAATGCAGAGACCTTTCCACCCTATGAACTGGGTGTGGACAAAAGGAAGGCAGGACAATGTCCTCGTTCAAATGAAACGGGGTAAGAACCTTTGGAAGGAAATCTGGGAGAGGGCGCAGAACCACCTTGTCCTGGTGAAAGATCAGAAAAGGCTCATGGCAAGAGAGTGCTGCCAGCTCCGAAACCTGTCTGATGAACATAATTGCCACTAAGAATGTTACCTTCCAGGGCAGAAGAGCAAGGGAGGATTCCTTGAAAGGTTCAAAGGGAAACCTCTGGAGACCGTCCAGAACGAGGTAGAGGTCCCATGGTTCCAGCGGCCGTTTGTACGGGGGAACTAGATGGGAAACGCCCTGGAGGAAGGTCTTGACTTGCGGTTTTTGAGCCAGGCGGCATTGGTAGAAGATTGAGAGCGCTGAGACCTGCCCTTTAAGGTAACTGAGAGCCAACCCCGCTTGCAAGCCAGACTGTAGAAAATCGAGAATTCTGGGGATGGCCAGAGGCATAGGCTGGACGTTAGTTTCCCTGCACCGTGAAAGGAAGATTTTCCACGTACGGTGGAAAATGCGGGATGAAGCAGGCTTTCGGGCGCTGATCATGGTGGCAATAACCGCGGGGGAGAATCCCGCTCTTGTTAATATCCAGGTCTCAATGGCCATGCCGTCAGCTTCAGGGCTTTGGAGTTCTGATGGGAAATGGGCCCTTGGGTCAGCAAGTCTGGCATGTCTGGAAGGCGCCACGGTGCGTTTGTGAGCATTTGTACTAATTCAGCGTACCAGGCGCGGCTGGGCCAGTCCGGTGCTATCAGTATCACCGGGACTCCCTCTGCCTTGATCTTCCTGATTACCCGCGGCAGCAGGGGTAGAGGTGGAAATATGTAAGGCAGGCGGAAGTGGTGCCAGGAACAGACTAGAGCATCCGCGCCGATGGACTGCGGGTCGCGTGACCTGGCTATGAATGCGGGTACCTTTGCATTCAACCTTGAGGTCATTAGGTCCACGTCTGGTGTGCCCCAGCGAGTGCAGGTGTGAAGAAACACATCTGGGTGGAGGGACCATTCTCCGGCAGCCAGGCCTTGGTGACTCAGGAAGTCTGCTGCCCAGTTCTCTACCCCCGGTATGTGTACCGCTGATATCACTGATTCCGTCGATTTGGCCCAGCTGAGGATCTTGTGGGCCTTGAGATAAGCCGCTTTGCTGCGGGTGCCCCCCTGCCGATTGATATAGGCTACAGCTGTCGCATTGTCCGATTGGACTCAAATCTGACGACCCGCTAGCAGAGGGCTGAATTCTCTGAGCGCGAGGAAGATCATGTGGAGTTCCAGGATGTTGATGGGGAGGGAAGACTCCTGGGGAGTCCAATGTCCTTGAGCAGTGTGGTGCCGGTACACTGCTCCCCAGCCTAGGAGGCTGGCGTCCGTGGTCAGGACCAGCCAGTTCACTGGGAGAAAAGATCTCCCCTTTGATAGGGATGAGGACCGAAGCCACCAGCGGAGTGCGTACCTGACTGAAGGCGTCAGGTGAAGATGTCTTTCCAGGGTGAAGGGGCTCTTGTCCCAGGCCGCTAGAAGGGCTAGCTGCAGTGGGCGGAGGTGCAGTTGAGCAAATGGTACTGCTTCCATAGCCGCCACCATCCTGCCGAGCACTTTCATGCTGAATCGAATGGAGCGAGACGGAGGACGTAGAAGGCAACGTACCGCTCATTGAAGAGCGAATGCCTTGTCCTGAGGGAGAAGGATCAAGCCCCGACGGGTGTCCAGGGACATGCCCAGGAAGGTGATGGATTGTGATGGGATCGGGGATGATTTGTCCAGATTCACTAGCCACCCTAAGCGGGATAGGGTGTCCACAGTGATTTGTACGCTGGTTGAGCAGTCGCGGAAGGAGGGGGCCTTGATAAGGAGGTTATCCAAGTAAGGGAGAACGACTACTCCCCTGGCGTGAAGGACGCTCATGGCGGCCGCCATGACTTTGGTGAAGACCCTTGGTGCGGTGGCAAGGCCGAAGAGTAGAGCTACGAATTGAAAGTGGGAGTCCTGAATTGCGAAGCGGAGGAACTCTTGGTGATCTGGGGCGATGGGTATGTGCAGGTACGCATCTTTGATGTCTATGGAGGCGAGGAATTCCCCTTCGACCATGGATGCAATAATGGACCTTAGGGACTCCATTCTGAATCTCCGTACGTGCACATGTTTGTTTAGATGTTTGAGGTCCAGGATGGGTCGAACTGACCCATCCTTTTTGGGGACCACAAACAGGTTGGAATAAAACCCCCCAAACTTCTCATCATCTGGGACAGGTATTATCACTCCTGCTGTTTGGAGCGAGTGGATTGCTGAGAAAAAAGCTTTGCGTCGTTTTCAAGTCTTTGGGGGGTTTGAGAGAAAGAACCGACTCGGGGGTCGGGTCCGAAATTCTATGTGGTAACCGGAAGACACAAAGTCTTGCACCCATTTGTCGTCTGAGGCGGCAGCCCAGATGTGTTGAAAGAGCCGCAGTCGACCTCCTACAATGAGAGTGTCTTCCGGGGCGCCGAAGGAGTCATGAGGGGGGAAAACGTCGTGGCCGAGTCTCCCTAGTCCTGGACTGTTTCGGTCTAGGCTGCCATGACGAAGTGGGTTTCGGGAAGAGCTGAGAAGGTCGGTCCCTGCGTAGTCCACGGCTGGTGGCGGGGACAGCACGGGATGTCGACCAACCAAATGAATTCCGGAATGAGGACTGTGGACATCTGGTGAAGGACGTCCTGGACTTAAGCTGGGGGGAGGGAGGTACTCTTTCCTCCCATGGCATCAGAAATGAGCTTGTCCAGACGTTCACCAAACAATTGGTCTGGAAAAAAAGGAAGGCCCGTGAGAGACTTCTTGGAGGCAGAGTCCGCTCGCCATTGTCGGAGCCAGAGAGCTCTACGGATGGCTATGGTATTTGAGGCGGCAAACGCTGCGCAGGTAGCAGCGTCCATGGAGGCCTGCATGAGGTACTCCGCCGCAGCGGCAATTTGAGCTGTTACCTCTGTGAAGGTCTGAGTGAACTGGGATTCCTCAAGCGAAGTGTTAAGGGATTTTGCCCAGACCGAGATCGCCTTTGCGACCCACACAGAGGCAAAGGAGGGCGAGAGGGAGGAACCCGCAGCCTCAAAAGCAGAGCGGGCGAGGTGCTCCACCTGTCTGTCGGGTCCTTAATGGAAGAACCATCGGGTAAAGACAGGAGTGTCTTTGTGGTAAGGCGGGAGACCGGGGGGTCAACCGAGGGCGGATCGGCCCAGCCCTTAGGGGCAGGTGAGGCAAAAGGGTACCGGGACTCCATGAGTTTTCGGTTACCGAAGCGCTTGTCAGGCTTCTCCCTTTGCTTTGTGAGGATATCCTGAAACTCTGGGTGATCAGCGAAAACCTTTTGGGGTTTCCTTGCCCTCTTAAAGGAGACCGCATGGTCAGTGGTAGTGGATGGGGGATCCTCCACATGCAGAGTTTGGTTGATTGCTGCTATAAGGGAGTCTATTGCAGTTTGATCATCTGGGTGATGAAACCAAGGAATCCTCCTGGTACAAACAGCATTTTCCTCCTCCAGCTCTTCAGAAGCCGTGGAGCGTGTGGGAGAGCCTGTCCTGTGTGCTCCTGAGGGAGAGCCTGCTGGAGACACCCGGCCGTGTGCCCTTTTCCTGATCCCTGCAACCGGTGAAGCATGTGCCCGGATTACCTCAGAAGGATCCTCCACAGGGGTATCCTCAGGCTGCGTTCCGTCCAGGGACCCAGAAGGGTGTGGAGGATGACATTACATAGCCAGAACCAGGCTCTGAGACAGTTTTTCCATGGATTGGGACAGAAACTGTGCCCATTCCGGTGGGCTGGGGGCCCCTTGGGGGGCTATAGGGGCACAGGACTCACAGAGAGAAGAGGTGTGTTTACGTGGTAGCTCGGTGTGGCAGGCAGTGCAGGGGCCTGCTGTGCTGTGCAGGGGCTAATCATATGCTGCTAATCATCTTGTGTGTAAGCTGTGCCATTGAGCATATGTGCTGCCTTAGCTAGCACTACTCTTAGTGCCCTTAGATTTCTGCATGTTCCTAATAGGAGTATGCCAGGAGGGGGAGCAATGCTCAGCAGAGCTACAATTGATAGCAAGCACCTCACCAGAATCAGCCGATGACCCTGTCCTCAGAAAGGCTTCAGCTCCATGAAGATCTCGCACGCTTCCCTGGGGGGGCGGGGCTTATCGCGGCCGCGGGGGGGCGGGGCTTAGTGCTAAAAGAGCGGGAAGATGAGTCAGTGTGTCCCCCCCCTGCTGTGGGTAGTAAAAAACGGCGGGAAGGGGGCTTCTGAGTTTTCCTCCCTCTCTCTACAGTCAGCACACAGCTTGTCAGCGGTTGTTATCAGTCGGCTTTGCTAGAGCAAATAAACAGAGCAGATAATACACAGCGTGAGTCCCTGAAGCCTGGGTCCTCCCCCTGCCACTGGGAAATTATCTGCAAGACTTTCTGCAAACAACAGAACTTCCCCCTCCTCCAGCCAGCAAGCTAGAGAAAGTTAACACTGTGTGTGCAGAATCCTTGCTCCTTGCACATAATAAATACTGTAAATGGCCTGGGAGTCTTCCCTGCAGCGTCCTTTCTCCCTTTGTCTGGGAAACCAGTCAGGGGGGATCTCACCTTGCTGTGTCGGTGTCGTATTCAACTCAGAGCCTGCAGAGAGGGGCTGAGGAATCAGTGCCATCTTCATCTCAGAGCCTGCAGAGAGGGGCTGAGGAATCAGTGCCATCTTCATCTCAGAGCCTGCAGAGAGGGGGCTCAGGAATCAGTGCCATCTTCATCTCAGAGCCTGCAGAGAGGGGGCTGAGGAATCAGTGCCATCTTCATCTCAGAGCCTGCAGAGAGGGGCTGAGGAATTGGGCTATAGGGCACAGGCCTCTACCCTGGGCTTTGGAAAATCGGTGTCTGTGGAACCCGTCGTCCAGCCCAGGATCCAGCATCGCTGGAGGGGGTACGTGTAGGCAACGCTTTACGTTCCCACCCGTTGATGGTAGTGGGAGATCGGTCCCAAAAGGAAAACCGTCGCCCTCAAAACATAACAAACCTTGAAAGGAAGTGCCTCCTACAGACACTAAGCTAAAACTGAGCTTGCCTGGCCCGGCCAGGGGGAGTATACTGCAGAGGAGGAGCTATGCTTTTGCATCTACTTAGTGTCCTCCTATGGATAAGCAACATAACACCTATGGTCCTGTGTCCCCCAATGAGGCGTCAGAGAAAGAGCTTTTGTGCTTTTAAAGTCACATGTAACAATGGCTACTGAAACCGGAGGAAGGCACCGCCGCCGAAATGCATTTTTTTTCACATTTAACCACCAATGATGTCAGTATACTAAATGCCAGTGTCATTAATTTTTTTTATGGAATAAGTAAAAGTTAAATTTTATTTCACCTGATGCATTCCCAGCGGATTTTTCTCTTCATTGTTTACTGATCTACTATGTTATTGAATGGTACAGAAACTGAAATTCAACAAACTCTAACATGAATTTACAATTTACGGCAAATTTTCATAATAAGCAAATTCCCTATTTGGAAATCACTATATGTTGAGATATTAATAAAATAGAAATATTAATTGAATATAATAACCAAACAACTAATTAAACCCTAATGACTACATCTTGTCATACTTTGCATGTAATAAATAATTCCTAAAGGTAAGTTCATCAGCATTAAATATAATTAAACTGATTAATTTATCTAATTAAATTAAGTATAAATAAATTGTAAGAAAATTAAAAAAAGATATCATATCTAGACTGGATGTTAAATAGAGCAACAAATATTATAAAAAAAATATAGATAGGAATGATATCATCAAAGGGAATAAAAATGCACTCAGACCAATCAATTCCAACCATACATCCAATTTTGTATTTGGCACAAGTTATAGTTATCACTAATATTATAAAAAATATTTGCCCATACTTCATCATGATGAGAGTCTAAATATCTTCCTTCACCGGATGTTAGATTTGTCTCAAATAAGGCACCCTCTATTAATTTGACGTTAGCTCCCAGTCTGTTTATTAGCGAACAGAACTAAATGTTTTTCCTGAAGCAGCTTCACTTAGGAGAATCTTGGCAGGTACGTAGGCATCTTAAAGACGTGGTGTGCACACACACTTAATCTGTGTTTCTTTTTATGAGAAAAAATAAGAAATAAAATTGGATTTTAAACTGTAAATTTAGTAATATAAAGCAAAAAATGTGAGAAGTAAAATATAACCTTTAATTTTTCCATTTTTCCTTTAAAAGACAAATAGAACACTCATGTGATTTCTAAACACTGTTGACCATATCATGCAAGCAAATTGTTACCAAAAATTCCAGCTGAGATAAAGTTGGTCGTTTCCCACAGTTTTCTGACCGACAGTTCAAAAACAAATGTGGCCCACACTATATATGGCAAAAAAATGCCCGTGTCGCACATACTTTAATCATAATCAAGAGACGACAACACTGCACAAGGATTGGACAATGGTCAAAATTCCATATAAGGAACATTCCAGTCAAGGCAATAGTGGTGAAGTTCAAAAACCTATATAATCCATTTCTACAAAGGATACGTAAAGAACATCTGTAACATTGGAATCATCTCAACCATCCAGGGTGGGATCCTGCAGGCTAAGCCAATGTACTTCAACAAAGTATTAGTTTACGGATGTTTACGCTTTTGCAACCTGAAAATTATCTGCTTCAAAATTATTTCAGTTTCATTCTCAATGGATTTGTTCAGATTATGAGTGAAAAAAGTTTTGAAATGATTCTTCTTGGGATGATTCTTTTACACGACAAAAAGTTTGCATGTTAACAGGAGCATGTAGATTTTTTTTATATCAAGTATATATGCTCTAAGCCTGGTATTAAATCTTTTTAAGTGCAATATGATTAGTTTACTGTACGTATATGCTGTGTATATGTGTGTGTGTATATATATATATATATATATATATATATATATTAGGCTTTAAAGATGCACTGATGTGGAAGAAGAAGATATAAAATAGTACATGATCTTTCAAATTGTCCCTAACCAAGCCTATTCATAAGACTTAGGCCCCTTTCGAACGTCAGTGATTCTGGTACATTTGTGCTTTTTTTTTAAAACGTACCAGAATCACTGACATAAGCAGACCCATTATAATCAATGGGTCTGCTCACACACCAGTGATTTTTCACTGCACGTGTCTCCATGCAGCATGCACCCGTGGCCGTGATTCTGCACGGAGACAAGTCAGTTTTTGTCTGGCATCACTGATGACCCACGGACCACACTATGGTGTGATCCGTGTGTGATCAGTGAAACACGTGCCAGAAAATCACGGACATAATAAATATTCAAAATTTTCAACTTACCTTGCCTGCGATTCGCTGTGCCTGCTCCGCTCTCGGCAGCTCCTGCCTGGCTCATGAGTATTCATGAGAGCAGGAACTGCCGACCAGGAAGTAGCTGCTCACAGCAGTGGGCGGACGCTACAGACCCGAGGAGTTCAGCACCATGGACAGCAGCAGTGAAGGCAGGTGAGTAATGTCCATATGCAATCACGGGATCACGGATCACGGATTACACATGGACAACCCACATGTGCCGTGAATCACGGAACACGGAGGGACATGTGCGTGTTTTACACGTCAGTGAAGAACGTCAGTGTTTTTCACTGACGTGTGAAATGGGCCTTAGGATTTATTTGCCAGATCAGAATCCCAATTTGCAGACACGGTGTTTGCCCCTTGTCAGTGCAAAGTGTGGGTATCTGATCTGGCTTATGAGAAGCTATGTGGGGACCACGGGCTCTTTGTCTTTTAAAGCTCCCAAGGCTTTACCCGTGTCTGGAGTTTATTGCAGAATAAATAGTCCCTGAAAGTCTGCAATAAACTAAAGGCCCCGTCACACTAAGCAACATCGCTAGCAACATCGCTGCTAACGAACAACTTTTGTGACGTTGCTAGCGATGTTGCTGTGTGTGACATCCAGCAACAACCTGGCCCCTGCTGTGAGGTCGTTGGTTGTTGCTGAATGTCCTGGGCCATTTTTTAGTTGTTGCTGTCCTGCTGTGAAGCACAGATCGCTGTGTGTGACAGCGAGACAGCAACAACTAAATGTGCAGGCAGCAGGAGCCGGCTTCTGCGGAGGCTGGTAACCAATGTAAACATCGGGTAACCAAGAAGCCCTGTCCTTGGTTACCCGATATTTACCTTTGATACCAGCCTCCGCCGCTCTCACTATCAGTGCCGGCTCCTGCTGTGTGCACATTTAGCTGCAGCACACATCGGGTTAATTAACCCCATGTGTGCTGTAACTAGGAGAGCAAGGAGCCAGCGCTAAGCATTGTGCGCTGCTCCCTGCTCTGTGCACATTTAGCTGCAGCACACATCGGGTAATTAACCCGATGTGTGCTGTAACTAGGAGAGCAAGGAGCCAGCGCTCAGTGTGCGCTGCTCCCTGCTCTCTGCACGTGTAGCTACAGCACACATCGGGTTAATTAACCCGATGTGTGCTGTAACTAGGAGAGCAAGGAGCCAGCGCTAAGCATTGTGCGCTGCTCCCTGCTCTGTGCACATGTAGCTGCAGCACACATCGGGAAATTAACCCCATGTGTGCTGTAACTAGGAGAGCAAGGAGCCAGCGCTAAGCAGTGTGCGCTGCTCCCTGCTCTCTGCACATGTAGCTACAGCACACATCGGGAAATTAACCCGATGTGTGCTGTAACTAGGAGAGCAGGGAGCCAGCGCTCAGTGTTCACTGCTCCCTGCTCTCTGCACGTGTAGCTCCGTGCACTGGTAACCAAGGTAAATATCGGGTTGGTTACCCGATATTTACCTTAGTTACCAAGCGCAGCATCTTCCACGCGGCGCTGGGGGCTTGTCACTGGTGGCTGGTGAGCTCACCAGCAACTTGTGTAGCCACGCTCCAGCGATCCCTGCCAGGTCAGGTTGCTGGTGGGATCGCTGGAGCGTTGCAGTGTGACATCTCACCAGCAACCTCCTAGCAACTTACCAGCGATCCCTATCGTTGTTGGGATCGCTGGTAAGTTGCTTAGTGTGACTGGACCTTAAAGTAGAATGCTAAACTACATTCTCACAAAGAGCTTTTGGTTTACCTTTAACCCTTTAACCCTAAATTTCATTTTCACAAGGGATTTAAGGAAACAATGATCCCCACAATTTCTCCCAAATGGGATGATACCCCATTGTTGTCTGAAACTAATGTTTGGGAGCATAAAAGGGCTTTGAATGGAAAGAGTGCTATCTGATACTTGGAATGCAAATTTGGTTTGAATAGATTGCGGATACCTTGTCACATTCGTAGAGCCCCCTTCTTCTAACAACTATTTAGATGAAGCAGTTGATGTTGACCACAGAATGTAGATGGTTAACAGCCAGTATCAGTGCTGGCACTAACCCTGGCTGTTGCTGCAGAAGTAAGGCTGTGGGTATGATTCCACTTGCATATGACTCATGCGAATCTCGCATCGGTATCATCCGGCACGGCGCACAATCTCCTGACAGGAGCGGCTCAGCTGCGTGTATTTCCATTCAGCTAACCCGCTCCTGTCAGGAGAGTGTACTCTGTGCCGGGTGATACCGATGCGAGATTTGCACAAGTCATACGCAAGTGTAATCATACCCTAACAGTTAAGTTGAGCTTCTGCATTGATTGCTTTGGGCATAACTGTGGAGCCCAGGGCTGCTGCAGCGGTCTGGTGCGTTACCTTCAGGGACTCCACGGGACGGTCTGGTCACAGGTAGGGAACCTTCTCTTTTGATTGTCGTGACACCACTCTCGATATTGCGGTCAGGGTGACCGCCACTGCAGATTAAGGGGTGCCTGGGGCTGATGGTGGGTGCAGTCAGTTGTAGTGGCCTCCCGAGAGTGAGGCAAGCCCCAGGGACCTGTGTATGTGTGTGGCACCACAGGTCGCAGAATGATTCAAACACAGTCCAAGAAGTCTTTTAACGTGTTTACTCACTGTTTGAAGGTCACTGTGAGATGCCCGGGCAACACTGCGATAATCAGGTGGAACCAGGAATTCCAGAAGGCCGTTCTGAGGGTAGCTGTCCACTCACCCTCCTTGCACTCCTTTTGTTGGGGAGGACCCCTTACTTGAAGTATGGCAGGATTCCTCCAGGGAAGCTTTTTCCAACCCCGCTCCCCTCTCTGGCCCATCTGCCGGCAGCGTGACCTTGGTGGGATGGCTTCTGGCCCTGTCCCCTTATGGGCCTATGATTGCTGCTTGACTTGGACTCTGTGTTGTGGTGGTGAGGGCATGAAGTACCCCCACCTGAAGGTTGAGTAGCTCTGGATGATTTGCTGTCTGCTCTGGGGACCTGTCTCCCCTTGCGTGCTGGAATACCAGGGATCCCCTACTCAGCCACCCCTCTGTAGGTGTCTTTCAGGCTGACCCACAGGTACCCTTTCTCCCCTGTTTTCAGCTACTGCACTCTGCAGGGCCTGGCTAGCATGAGAGTCTCTCTACTCCCTTCCACACTCCTCCACACTCAGCTTCAGACTGCTCGCTCCTCCTTCTCTTCCTGTCTGCCCTTCTTCCTAGGAAACAGCCTCTGAGCACACCACTAGCTGGGAATTGAAAGTTAACCCCTTCTGGCTACCCAAGGGTCCCTTCTAATGGTGTGGGAGACCTGGTCACTCTGTGTTTGTGTGTGCACACCTCATCCTGGCCTTTGGAGATTACCTTGAAGCACTGCCCCAGTATGGGTGCAATACTCTGTGGTGCCTGACCAGGTCAGGGGCACCACATAACTATTTGCAAAAGCACTTTTGAAATAGGATTTACTATTACATTCAATATCGGGAGGGAGTTAATATGTTATATCCACCTTTGCGGCTCATTCCTTATTCCAATGCATCTGAAATACAACTTTGCAAACAGATTTGCTTTATCAAGCCTTGCGAAGTCTGAATTTGCAGGCATATATATTTTCTATGGATTTGAGCAGTAAAAAAAAATGGGTAGCACAAAATTTAACCAATTGACTTTATGATTATTGACATTTTTGCATTAAATTATTATTATTCAAAGGCGGGCATATCATTTGTGCAGCCAGTGTGCCACACTGGTGCCTAAGAGGTAGAAAGGCCACTTCTACCTCCAAAACAGATTAAATTGTATATTATGATGACATATTGGACTACAAAGGGCCCCTATATTGTTATGGTTCTGTCTGTGTCTGTCCCGGTATTATTATTAATTATTACTTTTTTCTATTTTCATGTGTTCACAAGTGATATATATGTATAGTATGTTAAGGACGTGACTCAACCGGTCACTTTTTTGGATCTGACTGCTGTTCCAAATTAAAATGTTGTGTGTGCACAGCGAGAAAGAATAACAATTAATTGAATCAATGATGACTCTTCCTCTCACGACAGACGCTGAGGCAAGACTGATCTTTATTCTTAGACCAAGACCCTAGACCAAGAAGTAAAAGGCATGTAAACAAAAGTTTTAGTCCAATCAAGTATGTAGGTCCAGGCTTCAAGACATATGTAGAAATTAGCATATCCTCTTCCTGATTGGACAGTTCAGACTCCAGGAATTTCTTTTGTTTATCATCTTAGGCGTTGTCCAGAATGTACCAGCCATCTTCAAGTTACATGTGCTGGTATATACTGTGTTTAAGGAAAATACACTGAATATGCAATATACATATATATATACGTGTTATTAAAAAGAACAAACGTATTCATAAATATGTGTGTTAGTTTACATCTACTAAACTATATACCTGAGTCTATGAAATGGCTGAATTAAGTATTTTTGGATACTCAATTCTTATCCTCAATAGTATATATTGCAAAACAGAGCTACAGATATGTAGAAAATCTAATATATAAAGCTGAATGTGTGTATGTATGTGTGTATGTATGTGTGTCTGTCCGGGATTGGCATCTGCACCGTCGCAGCTACAGCCCCAAAATTTTGCACACTAACATGTCTGGACCCCGAGAGCTTCATAGGCTATGTTGTGAGGCGAAATTTTAAACCCACGCATTCCAATTTAGCAATCAATTTTGCCCCTATCTACATAATGAGGAAAAAGGGAAACGAAAGGGAACGTCGTAGACTATGTTTTGACAGGAAAATGTAACCCCGCGCTTTACAGTTACTCTCCAAAAAACATGCCTCCATTAAAGTAAATGAATCCTGGAACTACAGGTTATTAGTAGGAGCTGTGATTGGTTGCTATATAGGAACAAAAGACATTCATCGTATAATAAGCTTAAATGTGAGGTAATAAGATGTCGGTGGGGAGACGGATAGAGACAGACGGGGAAAGAGACAGACGAGAAAAGAGACAGACGGGGAAAGAGACAGACGGGGAAAGAGACAGACGGGGAAAGAGACAGACAGGGAAAGAGACAGACGGGGAAAGAGACAGACGGGGAAAGAGACAGATGGGGAAAGAGACAGACGGGGAAAGAGACAGACCGGGAAAGAGACAGATGGGGCACATTACTTGGCCAATTTAGTTAAATTTGTGTGGAATATCTGTGGTGTTGAAATATATGTTGTGAAATGCTTCTATTAGCTTAATTTTTGCCTTTTAATAATTACATTTCTATCTATTTGTTTTATGGTTTTTATGTGCAGAATAAATTTTTAATACATTCTATTTTGTTAACAGCAGTTATTAACCTGGGCGAAGCCGGGTAGTACAGCTAGTATATAATAAAAATAAACCTGCCCTATACCTAACTTAATAATGAAATAATAATGATTTTCCCACATCCTGGAAAACAAAATGTTTTACAACTTTATTACGATTGTATTTATTTTCTCATGCGGGATTAATTAAACTACTCATTTATGATGAAACAGGTGATCATAAATCTTGTAGTACTGAAACCAACTGTGCTGTGTCTACTAATTATAATATTTTTAAATAAACTAGTATTCTGTTTATTCCAGATAACTCATCTAACCCCATCCACCCATCCCGGATCCTTTTGTGAAAAATATCCTCCAGGGATCAATTAATTGTTGCTTTACATAAGCTCATGTCAGAGTTTCAGTCTCTGGGCCGGATTCATAATTTGCATTTTTGAAGTCCCTTTTCTTTTTTTGTCTTTTGATATTTGTTTAGTGCATTTTTAGTTCCAAATACTTCAAAATGGCACATACAGATTCATAAATTTTGGTCAAAATATAAAATGTTTTTGATTTTTAGCTTCATTTTTTTTTGCACCTTTTCAGAGCAAAACACCTGATGCAGCTTTTAAATTTACACAAAATGACATTAACTCATTTGGTATAATGAGAGAGAGATTGGGTTTAAGGGAAAAAGCACATTGTAGATTCATATCCAGAAAGGAAGAAAAGAAAACAGGTGGCACTCACCCTTTATAAATAACCATTTTGTTCACAGCGGTGCCTCGTTGGGACCTGACACTTGGTGTAAGATTACCTCTGCTGCAGAGGATAAGTTCACCTCAGTTAGCAGCCTCAGAAATCACAAATTAACAGCACCTGACTTAACAGCCATGATAAATTATGCAATCACCTGACCTCAACCCATTTGAGATAATTTGAGATGTGTTGGACTGGAGAATAAAGACAAAACAGACAAAAAAAATGCTCAGGACCTCTAGGAACTACTTAAGACTGTTGGAAAGACATTCCATGTGACTCCTTGTTGAATTTACAAAAAAGAATGCCAAGAGTATACCAACACTACCTTTGCAAAAAACAACCGATGGTCTCAAACACTTTCTGAAAGAAAGTGATTCCACAAATGAACTCTTGTCAAGGCATACCTGTTCACTGGAAACTGCTCCAGGTGGAAAAGCTGTTTTAGTTAATACCAAGAGTGTATAAAGCTGTTATGAGGGTGAAAAGGGGATACTTTGAGGAATCGAAGGATAAAGACTTTCTGGATTGTTTCACATTTCTTTACCCCTTGTTTTCAAAGGTAGTTTTGCCACCTTCAGTCTGAATTTATAAACTGTGCATTCCAATAAAAAGAATGAAAACAATGGCATGAACTGAAGAGTTAATAGTTTATTTTTAGCAATTAACAAATTGCAAAGTGAATGAACAAAAGAGAAATCTAAATCAGATAAATATTTGATGTTGCTGGCCATGGAGTCCTCAATGCTGAGAAATACAAGAATACACTTATCCATCACATAATACTATCAGGGAGGTGTCGGATTGAATCCAAATAAATTTCACAATAGGACAACGACCCCAAACATACAGCTTAATGTCATTAAACCTATCTTCAGGGTAAAGCAGAAAAAGGAGTATGGAAATAATTTAGGTCAGGGCACATAGATGGCCACTTCAGAATAATCCAATATTTTCCAATTAGCCATTCTTGGGTGTTTTTAGGTATGTGTTTTAGGTCATGATCCTGTTGCAAGACCCATGACCTGCGACTGAGACCAAGCTTTCTGACACTGGGCAGCACATTTGTCTCTAGAATCCCTTGATAGTCTTGAGATTTCTTTGTACCCTGCACAGATTCAGGACGCCCTGTGCCAGATGCAGCAAAGCAGCCCCAGAACATAACAGAGCCTCCTCCATGTTACACAGTAGGGACATTGTTATTTTCTTGATATGCTTCATTTTTCCATCTGTGAACATAGAGCTGATGTGCCTCACCAAAAAGTTCCATTTTTGTTTCATCTGTCCATAGAACATTCTCTTAGAAGCTTTGTGGCTTGTCAACATGTTGTTTGGCAAATTCCAGTCTGGCCTTTTTATGATTATGGTGTCCTCCTTGGACGTCTCTCATGAAGTCCACTTTGGCTCAAACAACGACGAATGGTGAAATCTGACAGAGATGTTCCTTGAGCTTGAAGTTCACCTTTAATCCCCTTTGAAGTTTTTCTTGGCTCTTTTGTTACCATTTATATTATCCGTCTCTTTGATTAGTCATCAATTTTCCTCCTGCAACCAAGGAGGCTGACTACAGTCCCATGGATCTTAAATTTCTGAATAATATGTGCAACTGTAGTCACAGGAACATCAAGCTGCTTGAAGATGGTCTTATAACTTTTACCTTTAATATGCTTGTCTATAATTTTCTTTCTAATCTCCTGAGACAACTCTTTCCTTCACTTCCTCTGGTTCATGTTGAGTGTGGTACACACCATGTCACCAAACAGAACAGTGAGTATCTGGTGCCCTGTAGTATACAGGTCCACTGACTGATTACATGATTGTAGACACCTGTCATGCTAACTAGTGGACACAAACGAAAAAGACCTCAAATTTACTTAAAATGAAAAAACTTTATTGATATATATTAAAAATTAGTAGACACCCTGTGATTAAAAAAAACACACAAGCAAAAATGAGGGGGAGGAGCTAAATACGTGGGATCCCTATAGCGCCCTATGGGATCTGGCTCCTACTTACCAACGGAGGGTATGACACCGTAACTGTTTTGGGCGCCCCCGTTCCACATCGGCTTACCCTCACTAAGCCCTAAATTAGTGACATACAATGATTACACTAAAGATGGCCAATTGATGACATGAGACTATGCTTGGTATAGATAAATCCAAAAAGATACAAAGTTGATAACTTCCAATCATAGAAATCAATAACGACATACCAAAAGATCATGTGTTGGGTCTACAGGAAGGTAAACAACCAATTTGAACCTACCAAAACAGCACATGAAAGGTTATTTAGACAAATGTGATGGAGGACCTAAATTTAGGAAAACTTATTTTCATATTCCATCACTCAGTGTCTTCTCCATTATCATAATCCATATCACGGCCATCATCCATGGAAAACCTACATTCAAAGGTCTGCCACAAAAGCAGTGGGTAGTAAGATGTACACATATATAGCACAATGCCTATAGGCAAACAAATAATCAGATGCGGACAAATAATGATATATTAGAATGTATCAAGTAACACTATGTAGATACACAGTGCATATAGTGGCCAGCACATATGTATAAACTATATCCCAAAGATCTACCAAGTAGACAGTGCACAACCTGGATCACAATGTATCCATATATAGTACAGTGCCCATAGGTAATCATAAGAGAAAATTTATAGAGCCAAAGTAGACATGGTGTATAAACACCCAGGGAAAAGATTAAAATGAATTACTTCCCTTAAGATGAACGCTCTGCAGTGCCTCGACGCGTTTCCCCTTTAAAGATGTAAGGATCATTAGGAGGCTGAAAAATCACCAGTATCCAATGTGTATAGAAGAGTGATCCATGGCTGTGTGCCTGTGTATAGAAGAGTGATCCATGGCTGTGTGCCATAGAAGAGTGATCCATGGCTGTGTGCCATAGAAGAGTGATCCATGGCTGTGTGCCATAGAAGAGTGATCCATGGCTGTGTGCCATAGAAGAGTGATCCATGGCTGTGTGCCTGTGTATAGAAGAGTGATCCATGGCTGTGTGCCATAGAAGAGTGATCCATGGCTGTGTGCCATAGAAGAGTGATCCATGGCTGTGTGCCATAGAAGAGTGATCCATGGCTGTGTGCCTGTGTATAGAAGAGTGATCCATGGCTGTGTGCCATAGAAGAGTGATCCATGGCTGTGTGCCATAGAAGAGTGATCCATGGCTGTGTGCCTGTGTATAGAAGAGTGATCCATGGCTGTGTGCCATAGAAGAGTGATCCATGGCTGTGTGCCTGTGTATAGAAGAGTGATCCATGGCTGTGTGCCATAGAAGAGTGATCCATGGCTGTGTGCCATAGAAGAGTGATCCATGGCTGTGTGCCATAGAAGAGTGATCCATGGCTGTGTGCCTGTGTATAGAAGAGTGATCCATGGCTGTGTGCCATAGAAGAGTGATCCATGGCTGTGTGCCATAGAAGAGTGATCCATGGCTGTGTGCCATAGAAGAGTGATCCATGGCTGTGGACACACCTTGATTTAACATGTCCCTTTTGTCACATTATTTTCAGGGGTACCATCATTTCTGTCCATGCCTGTTTCATGAGTTTTATATATTATTTTTAAATTCTGTGGACGCATGGTTGAAAAGCAGCAATGTCTGACTTTCATTTGTTCATTTCATAGATTTTTTTATTTATTATTACTTATGTCAGATTCAAGTTATTTCTGTGACCATTGTGTAGGTTTTTGTTTCATTAAACGAGGGCTAACAACAATTTTGACCAATGTGTGTATATACAGTCAGGGCCAGAAATATTTGGACAGTGACACAAGTTTTGTTATTTTAGCTGTTTACAAAAACATGTTCAGAAATACAATTATATATATAATATGGGCTGAAAGTGCACACTCCCAGCTGCAATATGAGAGTTTTCACATCCAAATCGGAGAAAGGGTTTAGGAATCATAGCTCTGTAATGCATAGCCTCCTCTTTTTCAAGGGACCAAAAGTAATTGGACAAGGGACTCTAAGGGCTGCAATTAACTCTGAAGGCGTCTCCCTTGTTAACCTGTAATCAATGAAGTAGTTAAAAGGTCTGGGGTTGATTACAGGTGTGTGGTTTTGCATTTGGAAGCTGTTGCTGTGACCAGACAACATGCGGTCTAAGGAACTCTCAATTGAGATGAAACAGAACATCCTGAGGCTGAAAAAAAAGAAAAAATCCATCAGAGAGATAGCAGACATGCTTGGAGTAGCAAAATCAACAGTCGGGTACATTCTGAGAAAAAAGGAATTGACTGGTGAGCTTGGGAACTCAAAAAGGCCTGGGCGTCCACGGATGACAACAGTGGTGGATGATCGCCGCATACTTTCTTTGGTGAAGAAGAACCCGTTCACAACATCAACTGAAGTCCAGAACACTCTCAGTGAAGTAGGTGTATCTGTCTCTAAGTCAACAGTAAAGAGAAGACTCCATGAAAGTAAATACAAAGGGTTCACATCTAGATGCAAACCATTCATCAATTCCAAAAATAGACAGGCCAGAGTTACATTTGCTGAAAAACACCTCATGAAGCCAGCTCAGTTCTGGAAAAGTATTCTATGGACAGATGAGACAAAGATCAACCTGTACCAGAATGATGGGAAGAAAAAAGTTTGGAGAAGAAAGGGAACGGCACATGATCCAAGGCACACCACATCCTCTGTAAAACATGGTGGAGGCAACGTGATGGCATGGGCATGCATAGCTTTCAATGGCACTGGGTCACTTGTGTTTATTGATGACATAACAGCAGACAAGAGTAGCCGGATGAATTCTGAAGTGTACCGGGATATACTTTCAGCCCAGATTCAGCCAAATGCCGCAAAGTTGATCGGACGGCGCTTCATAGTACAGATGGACAATGACCCCAAGCATACAGCCAAAGCTACCCAGGAGTTCATGAGTGCAAAAAAGTGGAACATTCTGCAATGGCCAAGTCAATCACCAGATCTTAACCCAATTGAGCATGCATTTCACTTGCTCAAATCCAGACTTAAGACGGAAAGACCCACAAACAAGCAAGACCTGAAGGCTGCGGCTGTAAAGGCCTGGCAAAGCATTAAGAAGGAGGAAACGCAGCGTTTGGTGATGTCCATGGGTTCCAGACTTAAGGTAGTGATTGCCTCCAAAGGATTCGCAACAAAATATTGCAAATAAAAATATTTTGTTTGGGTTTGGTTTATTTGTCCAATTACTTTTGACCTCCTAAGATGTGGAGTGTTTGTAAAGAAATGTGTACAATTCCTACAATTTTTATCAGATATTTTTGTTCAAACCTTCAAATTAAACGTTACAATCTGCACTTGAATTCTGTTGTAGAGGTTTCATTTCAAATCCAATGTGGTGGCATGCAGAGCCCAGCTCGCGAAAATTGTGTCACTGTCCAAATATTTCTGGACCTAACTGTATATTTGGCTCATCACTCCCCACTTTTACTCACCTCTAGAAAAACTTCATTCTGCTATAACCATCCATAATGCCCTAAACAGAAATGGATCTCCTGCAGGTGCGCTACAGAGTAAAGGAGCCCCTCACTTAATCTCCCTATCATAAAAGTATCCAAACTGGAAGACGTTGACATCAGGGCTCTGTATGAGCCAGATCATCATTTCCAGTTGTATCTCTGATAATTGTATGTTTTTCTTTCATTAAACAAGGGGTACCAACAATTTTGTCCACGTGTGTATTTGTGTTAAATTCTATAGAAAAGAGAAATGAATTGAAGAAGTCATAATGACCATCTGGTGCGAAAAGAAAAAAGGAATGTCTACTCCAGTCAGAGAGTCACTTATGTGGTCTGCAGAGGTCCAATTTAGGAAAGTTATTTACCTTTATATATGGTAGAAATATTAGTCTTAGTACAATATTTTTTTGTTAATGATCAGTATGGTGATATTATCTCTACTGTATATACTGTTTATGGTCTATAATCTGGTGGTATTATTTTTTCCTTATATTGCTCTATTAATGGTAATAATGATCTTTGTATAGTGGTTTTTGTTATTCATCAATATGGTGGTATTAGTCGGTCAGTACCACATGGATATAGATTGGTGATATTATTTGTCAATTGTATGCTGATGTTCTTAGTAATATTACTTACTCCTTTGAATGGAATGTTGGCATGTCACAATGCAGACAGGGAAAGAGACAGGCAGGGAAAGAGACAGACAGACACAGGGAAAGAGACAGACAGACAGATAAAGAGACAGACAGACAAAGAGACATAAAGACACAGATAAAGAGACAGACAGAGAAAGAGACAGACAGACACAGACAGAAAGGGAGACAGACAGAGACTGGCAGAGAAACAGAGAGACAGTTAGTATCCTGGGTAACGCCAGGTGCTACAGCGAGTGTGTGTGTGTGTGTGTGTGTGTATATATATATACAGTGCCTACAAGTAGTATTCAACCCCCTGCAGATTTAGCAGGTTTGATAATATGCAAATAAGTTAGAGCCTGCAAACTTCAAACAAGAGCAGGATTTATTAACAGATGCATAAATCTTACAAACCAACAAGTTATGTTGCTCAGTTAAATTTTAATAAATTTTCAACATAAAAGTGTGGGTCAATTATTATTCAACCCCTAGGTTTAATATTTTGTGGAATAACCCTTGTTTGCAATTACAGCTAATAATCGTCTTTTATAAGACCTGATCAGGCCGGCACAGGTCTCTGGAGTTATCTTGGCCCACTCCTCCATGCAGATCTTCTCCAAGTTATCTAGGTTCTTTGGGTGTCTCATGTGGACTTTAATTTTGAGCTCCTTCCACAAGTTTTCAATTGGGTTAAGGTCAGGAGACTGACTAGGCCACTGCAACACCTTGATTTTTTCCCTCTGGAACCAAGCCTTGGTTTTCTTGGCTGTGTGCTTTGGGTCGTTGTCTTGTTGGAAGATGAAATGACGACCCATCTTAAGATCCTTGATGAAGGAGCAGAGGTTCTTGGCCAAAATCTCCAGGTAGGCCGTGCTATCCATCTTCCCATGGATGCGGACCAGATGGCCAGGCCCCTTGGCTGAGAAACAGCCCCACAGCATGATGCTGCCACCACCATGCTTGACTGTAGGGATGGTATTCTTGGGGTCGTATGCAGTGCCATCCAGTATCCAAACGTCACGTGTGTGGTTGGCACCAAAGATCTCGATCTTGGTCTCATCAGACCAGAGAACCTTGAACCAGTCTGTCTCAGAGTCCTCCAAGTGATCATGAGCAAACTGTAGACGAGCCTTGACATGACGCTTTGAAAGTAAAGGTACCTTACGGGCTCGTCTGGAACGGAGACCATTGTGGTGGAGTACGTTACTTATGGTATTGACTGAAACCAATGTCCCCACTGCCATGAGATCTTCCCGGAGCTCCTTCATTGTTGTCCTTGGGTTAGCCTTGACTCTTCGGACAAGCCTGGCCTTGGCACGGGTGGAAACTTTCAAAGGCTGTCCAGGCCGTGGAACGCTAACAGTAGTTCTAAAGCCTTCCACTTCTGGATGATGCTCCCAACAGTGGAGACAGGTAGGCCCAACTCCTTGGAAAGGGTTTGTACCCCTTGCCAGCCTTGTGACCCTCCACGATCTTGTCTCTGATGGCCTTGGAATGCTCTTTTGTCTTTCCCATGTTGACCAAGTATGAGTGCTGTTCACAAGTTTGGGGAGGGTCTTATTTAGTCAGAAAAGGCTGGAAAAAGACATAGTTAATCCAAACATGTGAAGCTCATTGTTCTTTGTGCCTGAAATACTTCTTAATACTTTAGGGGAACCAAACAGAATTCTTGTGGTTTGAGGGGTTGAATAATAAATGACCCTCTGAATAAACTTTTCACAATTTAAAAAAAGAAAAGAAAAAAAGAAATAACATTCTTTTTTGCTGCAGTGCATTGCACACTTCCAGGCTGATCTACAGTCCAAATGTCACAATGCCAAGTTAATTCCGAATGTGTAAACCTGCTAAATCTGCAGGGGGTTGAATACTACTTGTAGGCACTGTATATATATATATATATATATATATATATATGTATATATACAATTTTGTATACATAATTTGATATATTGGATTCAGTTCAGTAACAGTGTGATGAAAGATATGGTACTTGTATGGCAGTATTATTTGATGACTTACTGAGTATTTGTTGAGTGTAAGCATTTTGCAAATGTGATATTCAACCTGATCAACTATAACACATGAGTGCACATACATATTTCACATTCACAGTGGACCTGTGGGCTGTGAAATGCCAGAAAATTTCAGAATCAGTCCAACACTTGATAACAGGGACCACACCTACTATGTGCAATTTATGCTACTAGAGTCTTCTAATATTGGATGGGGCCCCTTGGTTCCCATCAGGCACCAGACCCAAAGAGACAGCTGCACCCAACATAGCCGCTGCTGATCAGCTTATCACTCTATAATTATGGTGTCTTCAGCCAAGTTGCTTTAAGGAGTGGTCTTGATTGATTGCAAATGATGATTTATTTCCTGCTGATATTTAATTAACAAAGTATTAGTATTGCTAATCATGTGATGCCCATTCTGACTTTTCAGTCTTAAGAGGGTCAAATGTGTATCTTCATTTTCTTGAACTTTGATGCAAAACCTTTACCTTGTCCCGACATTACAACTCTGTGTTCTGTTTGGTGTCACCTAATTATTGGTTCGTTAAACCCACTGGAGCATTTTTTTTTAACATTTTTTACCCCTTTAAAACAAAAAAATACTCAGGAAATTGCAATTTTGAGAAGCTCAAACTCATTAAAATTTATATTATAAATAATATCTCTGATCACTTATTTTCCATCAAAGCTATTCTTTGAGAGTGTGACAAGATTGTGATGAGAGGTCAATGCATTGAATTAAGCTCTTATCTTAAAAAAAGACACCACCCATAGGTTGAAAGAGTTTCGATCTAGGCAGAGGCTCTTTGATTTTTTTCTCACCCCACAAGACACACCCTTAGGCTACATTCATGCATCCATGTGACACACCTTAGTGGTGTCTTTTTCTCAGACAGCAAACAAATATATAGTGTTTAAATGATCCGTAGACACATCAGTTTTAAAAATAGGTCCATGCCTCTGGCCCTGACACTCAAGTATCACCCATTTTCATCAGTTTTGATTTGCAGATTAGACTCAAACTCAAAGTCCATCTGAACACACAGTAATGAACATATATATAAGGCAGTAATATATACTGACTTAATAAAAAGCTTACCAAGATAAGGGTGTTTTGCGTGTCCCATTCGCCCGAACGCATGTTTCGCCATTCTTTATCAGGGGACATCACGCTATAGTAATATAGAGTTCAAGCACTGTTATTAACTGAACACCTTGTTTAATATATTGTCATTCACTGTTTTATACTTTATTATTAATAAACATTCACATATTTAGGCATAATAAAATCGTTTTGGTTGCTTTCCTTGGCATAATCGACTCTTGTTGAAATATACTTATTGAATTTAATTGCCCTAGTTACATTTCATCGCCATCTGATGTGAACTACTAGTATGCTAATTAAACAACATGTACAGTAGAAGTCAGAGCCCAAATTAGGCTTTGTTCCCATGTCTGTAATCATTCAACTTTTTGATTCATTTGGAAAATGTAAAAACAGATCTGTTAATGGATTGCACCAACGGATCACTTTTATAACTGATCCATTAACAGATCCATTATAATTAAAGTCAATAGTTTCATTAACGGATCTGTTATTGTCTTATAACGCTAACTAGCTAGATAGATTGATAGATAGATTAAAAGATAGATACATGAAGAGTTAGATAAAAGATAGAAAGCTAGATCGATAGATGAATAGAAAAAAAGTGACGTGGGTTCCCCCAAATTTTCATAACCAGCATAGGTACAGAAGCAGCTGCGGGCTGCAACCCTCGGCTGTCAGCTGTACCTTGGCTGGGTATCCAAAACAGAGGGGATCCCACGCTTATTTTTTTAGTTATTTAAATAAATAATCTAAAAAAAATGGTGTGGGGCCCCCCTTATTTTTGCAAAATCAGACAAAGTACAACAGACAACTGGGAGCTGATAGTATTAGCGTGGCAAGGGTCATGATCATTTGGCCCTTCCCAGCCTCACAATTGCCTAACAATCCATCGCCATTAAAGTCAATGGTGAGCCAATGGATCCATTTTTGCATTTCCTAAACGGATAATAAAAAAACAGAAATTATTACAGGACATGGGAACATAGAGAGTTACTAGTAGAAAGATTGCCTCATTCTACTAAACAGTGTTACTAGGAGAGAAAAAATAACACCATAAATGAATATGAGAAACATTGTTGTATCCTTCGTGTGTGAAATATAGTTTTTAAGGTTAGTAAAACTATATATAATGTATAGAGGAAAAACAATAAACCGAATGGAACTATATCAATCATCACCTATGCTTTCAGCATGGAACTGTATATGTTTCATGTTAAAGATCACTAATAATCGGTTTATTGTTTTTTTCCTCTATACATTATATATAGTCTCACTAACCTTAAAAACACTATTTCACACACAAAGGATACAACAATTTTTCTCATATTCATTTATTGTCCTTTATTTTACACAATATTTCAGACATTCAGTAAATAAAGCACAAGTCCCACATTATGTAAAATAGCTTCTTCCCCCTCACACAGAATACACAGAATATACCACCAATTTTTCTTTTTGCCTGGATCTCTGGGCAGTGACTATAGGGAGGAAGACTTAAGGGGGCTTTACACGCAGCGACATTGCTAGCGATGTTGCTGGTGAAAGCACCCGCCCCCGTCGGTTGTGCGTCACGGGCAAATCGCTGCCCCTGGTGTACAACATCGCTCAGACCTGTGACACGTACTTACCTGCCTAGCGACATTGCTGTGGCCGGCAAACCGCCTTCTTTCTAAGGGGGCGGTTCGTGCGGCGTCACAGTGACGTCACAAGGCAGCCGTCCAATAGAAGCGCAGGGGCAGAGAGCAGTCGAAAGAAAGTGACGCCCACCTTGTTGCCGGAGGAGGCAGGTGAGGTGTTGTTCCTCGTTCCTGGGGTGTCACATGTAGCGACGTGTGGTGCCTCAGGAACGATGAACAACCTGCGTCCTGCAACAGCAACTATATTTGGGATTAGAACGACGTGTCAACGATCAACGATTAGGTGAGTAATTTTGATCGTTAGCGGTCGTTCATACGTTTCACACGCAATGACGTTGCTAACGAGGCCGGATGTGCATCACGAATTCCCTGACCCCAACGACATTTCGTTACCGATGTCGTTGCATGTAAAGCCCCCTTTAGTCTTCAATGGGTTCCTTTTTTCAACACTCAGAACCTCTGAGTTCGAGAGCCTCTTTTCACCTCCCTCCCCCTCCCCTCTTCATTTTTTGTTTCTTTTTTCTGTGCCTTATAAAAATTATTTTTAACCCTTTCAACCTTCACACACTTTGGTGTTTAAAAAGGAAAATAATTACACAGATTGTTTTTATGTTTCATATGTACCGCCCCGCTCTCAGCAGCCGAGCTGCTCGAATCCGGCCCGTCTGTGGGTGGCTCGAGGGTCTCCGGACCCGGAGGCCTCACGGTCACTTCAAATGAAAAGGGGTAGTGATGGGATGGTGGATGTGGGACGTAAATGTACGGGCTGAGCCGTACGGAGTTCATGACGCCTCCCACGGTGTGTTGTGATATTGGACACCACCGCTGCAGTTACGGGGCACCCGGGGGGAGATGTTGTGCAGCAAGTTGTTAACCCCTCCGTGGGCAGGGATGGTGGCCCCGGGACCCGTTGGGGGTGTTTGGCGATGCAGGAAGATGGGCGACCGGAGGGTGCTGGTGTACTCACTATTAGAAAACACGAGTCTCTGGTAAACCAAGGTGATGGTGGTCAGTGCCCGCAGCCAGCTGTGTTCTGGTTCCCCCACCCGGCTGGTGGTCTCTATCTTTATCCTGCACCTGTTTAGAATGGTGGACTGCCTGCGCTTGCAACTTCAGGAGTCCGCTCCCAGCTTGTGGTCGCCTAAGGAGCCCTTTGCCCACAGACGCTGTCCCGTGGGATCTCTGAGCCATGGCGGTGGCCTTTTATCCCCCTCGGTGGGCTGTTGCCTTCAGCCGGGACTTTTGGTGGGACAGGACCACTAGTCCTGGTCGCAATCAGTTAATTAACTAAGTCCAGTCGCTTCTGGGCCTAGCTTCAGGGTCTGTGTACCCCCCTGTGTGCTCCGGTTTCCGAGTCGGTTCCCCGGGTCGGTACTGGCGGGCCACTACCCTGTCCCGGTCCACCTCGGTTCCACTGAGCCGTCTTCACGGCTCCTGCAGATGGAGACCGCCGTCTGCCTCCTAGCCAAAGGCACCAGGGCTCCTACCCTGGTACCTGTCAGTTTGTTTCAGGCCTGAGACACAGGCCTGACCTCCACACTCCTTGAACTCTGAATCTGCACTGACTTTTCCCCACCCCGGGCTGTCTAAAACTCCTAGGTGGGCGTCTTCCAACCGCCTGGTTCCGCCCCCTGGTGTGTCTATCAAGCCCATTGGGGGTGACTAGGGTTTTAAGGTTGGCTGTGTGTTACCTGTGAGAGAAGGGTGTAATGCAGGGCCCTATCTCTGACTACCTGGCCCGGCCAGGGCGTCACATATACATGCAATTGACCATCGATGTAAAAGTTGATCATCCCGCCATGATTTGAATTGTGGCGGGCGGTCTGCTGACGTGACATTGTACATGGATATGTAGGAGCTCTGTTACCCCCGATGTGATA
Organism: Anomaloglossus baeobatrachus; assembly: GCF_048569485.1. Classification (NCBI taxonomy): domain Eukaryota; kingdom Metazoa; phylum Chordata; class Amphibia; order Anura; family Aromobatidae; genus Anomaloglossus; species Anomaloglossus baeobatrachus. The sequence continues at coordinate 252,230,433 of NC_134359.1, read as the reverse complement.
CGATTCCTTTTTTGAATGTCCTGATGAAGGAGATGTATATTTCTCTGAAACGCTTAGACCTGCATAAACGATAAAGGGATTACATCAATAATTGGATCCTGTGGTGTAGCGCGGCATTTAACCCGATTTCTTCTTCTTTGGATACTTATGTGTACATCTCGGGGCTGCGACTGATCACCACCATTACAAGTCCATCAAGGGGTTGTGACTTTCACAACCCTGAAAGGTGAGTGTACCCCTTTGGAAATGATCAATCTCCCTAGCAGGTAAGACCCTATATGCGCTTCTTTGTTCCACAGTTTTTTCACCTGGAAGAAATAGTAAGTTTTCCTTCAGGATTCAAGTCGCTTGTTCACAAGAACGGATTAAAAATCCAGATTGTTCTTGTCCTGAAAATCTCAGGACTTCAAGATACCTACCTATTCCCAGGTAGGGAAGTAGCGGCAGGAGGAACACACTACACCATGCAACACAGAAACCAATATATAACCACACATTCCACATATTTTGTTTTACTATAATCAGGATAGCATCTGCAAAGCATAGAGACCACTTATATCCTTAACCAAGAATACATATGATGCTAATATACCTCAAAAAGTACATTTTATTAGAAAAAATTGAAGCATAAAATTACATATATAGACGAAAAGGCACAACAGGGTAAGACATGCAACTGCGACTCCCATACATTGGGGAAACGGTGGGTATAGGACCAGCAAAACATCCCTCATAAAAGTGACAAATAAATAGGGATCAATTGGTCTGCATACAAATTGTGCTGCACTGCACACTCCTATATAAAAAGAACCACTGCTTAGTATAAACATATAGGATATCAAACAGGAGGGCTACAGATCATGCCTAATTTCATTTATTCATTGTCCAAATGGAGTAGATTAATTATAGCAGATAAATGCAGCATTTTGATCATAAAGTCTCTCTGCCAACATGCTGCTCGCAAAAATATATCCTCCTATACAGAGAGAATTCAATTATATGGACATTGTGCTACTGTCTACCACAACTATGGATCATAACGGAAGGTATATGGGGGTATGGTTAAGATACACATCCTAAATAATTACTGGCAATAGAGTACCTTCGTTTTAATAATATTTATGCCAACACAAAAGATGTGTATCTCCCCCAAATATTCCATCAGTCAGACACTACTGCTTGATGGACACTACATATCCCCACCATTAATAAAGGCAGAGAGATGTGCATTCCTCAGCCACTGGTCCATATGCTACGCAGACAGAGCCCAATATCCACCATTACATATAGCAGTGTAGATCAAAAAATACAATTACACCGTAGCAACGGTACATAGTCAAAATTGGTAATACAGACCTGAAGAGTAGTTGCGGTTCCCACCCACCACGCCTCAACGCGTTTCACCACCTGGGCTTCCTCAGGAGGCGGATACTCACCTTGCCAGGCCGCTGCTCCTTATATATGCCCCTGAATGTATCCACGTGGTCCGCAATCAGGGGTCTCGCTCCATGTTTACGTCGGCGCGGGCATATTTCCGGTCGGAGGAGGTATCAGATAGTGACCTCACACCAGTTCCGGCCAGGGGCGGGACGCACGCAGGCCCCGCATCCATGGCAACGCGATGCCAAAGATGCAGAGCATGCGCACAGCCTGCATCCAATGTCCGTACTATGGAGCGAAGTGTCCCCCGACCTGAATCCAGCCACGCACAGCATGGATAGTACAACGGTACTGGACCTCCTGCAATTGCCGACCACGTGAACATCAAAATCAGGATCGGGGCCACTCAATCACCAATATATATTTTTTATATTCTTATATGGTCATCTCTGACCGCCGTGATACACACTGTTTTATTAACTATTAATGGGAACTGCAACTATCGCACGATAAACTAATGCAATGGAGGGAGAAAGAGGGGACAGACCAACCATAATAATGTAGAAATCCGCATAGATAAAGCATCTCATAGTATCCGTTTGACAGACAATTATCCGTCTGTGTTCCCATGGGCATAGTATGAAACATAACGGGGATGGTATGTAAGCCGCTCATATCTGCCAGCCATTTCATTCCCCAAAGTGCCCCCTATATGGGTTCGGATGGCAAGCTTAAACATGAACAGCAGACATCCACCCCCCCATATTTTTATTTACATTTATATTGCTAAGGTAGCCTGCATCGCAACCTAACACAATCCAACTTTACAAATATCCCACAGTCTAAACCTGTTACATAGTACATAGGAGTGGAAACAACAAGGATATATGTATATATAGTCCGTTACTAGGCAACATTTACTTTCATTGTAATAAGTGTAGAGTCCATGTATAAACCCATAGGACCTAGTTCAGCAATCCTCTGTCAAAAGTTGCTTCAGGGACTCAAGTCATGCATATGAATGCCATAGATAGTCCAACATATGATGTCCCATATGCGCATAATGTAATCTATCCCTGCGGCTTCACTCCAAATGTGGACATATCCAGACGTAGATAGGTCAGTCCCCTTGATGCAGAAACCCCACATAGGGTGTCGCCAGCCATTACCGAATAACATAAGTGGTGGATAGAAATGACCTTGAAAAAACAAAACAAAATACAAGATTAACAACCTCGGCAAGGTGCATCTTTCCTTATACTAAATTAGCATAGGTACCGCAAACATTGACATAGACAATCTAAAATTAAATAGAAAAGAATGATAAAAAGACATCAACCAGTATAGGTTACTATGCTCACAGAAAGGCATTGAACCCAAAATTTTCATTAAGGCCGTCTGGAGTTACTGTTCGCAACCGGTAGATCCACCGGCTTTTCAGACGTGCCAAGCTTCTCCCAATATCTCCACCCCTCACATCAGTTTTAATATGGTCAATAGCCTTGACAGTCAGTTGGCGGGAGTCAGAGTTGTGGAACTCCTTAAAATGCCTTGGGATTGTTTTAAGTTTCTCGCCGCGCCTTAATCATTGGATATTGTGAGATATTATTTTTCAATATCGGGTCTGTAGTTAGAATCCCCCAGTGTTTTTTAACTATCTCCACAATATCATACCATCGATTATTGTATGTCGTAATTTGGCGAACCGCATTTTGCTTTTGTTTCTTGGGTTCTGCATAGTTGGCATACAACAATGAATCCCTCGTACATTTTCTAGCTCGATCATAGCCTTTTTTGATTGTTCTTCTACTGTATCCTCGGTGCAGGAACCTTTGTGCCAGGTCTTCTGCCTGCACCGAGAATGCCTCTTCGGTCGAACAAATCCTCTGGGCTCTCAAAAATTGAGCGGTGGGAATGCTCTTGATCGTTGCCGGAAAATGTGACGACTGGGCGTGTAGGAATGAGTTGGTCGCCGTAAGTTTTCTAAAGATCTCTGTTGTAAGCCTACCGTCATCGGTTGTTTGAATTTTCAAATCCAAAAAATCGTTCTCCCGCCCAGATCAATACGTGAGGAAGATATTGGTAGAGTTGCGGTTCAGCCTCTCGATGAACTCGGCCAATTCCTTAAGGGTGCCATCCCATAGGAACCAGATGTCATCAATATAACGCATCCAATTGTTGACTTTATGGATGCTGACATCTGGTTCCGTAAGGAATAGCTCTCTTTCCCAGGCCCCCAAGAATAGATTGGCATAAGCCGGGGCTCAAGCCGCCCCCATGGCTGTGCCCTGCTTCTGGATATACGTAGCTCCTTTAAATGTAAACACATTATGAGTCAATAGAAGTTCGACCAATCTGTCGTCCAGGCCACTCGTGCTCAAAAAGTATGTTACAGCCTTGAGACCGTCATGGTGACCTATGCACGTGTACAGACTTTGCACGTCCACAGTCACCATGACAGCCTCAGGTTCAAGTATGATGTTATCCAATCTTTAATGCCTCTGAGGTGTCCCTAATGTACGAAGGGAGGGAGGCAGCCAGAGGCTTCAGATAGTAGTCCAGCATCTGGCATACCCCCTCACATAGCCCATCTAGCCCTGGTACGATCGGGCGTCCAAGTGGACAGCAATTGTTCTTATGAAGCTTAGGTATTAAATACAGGGTTGGCATCCTTGGATGTTTAACAATTAAACAATCAAATAGTTTTTTAGGAATAATGCCTTCCCTCAAAGCATTTTCCAAGATTTTGACCAGTTCACTTTGGAACTCCGGTAATGGATCCATGTACAGTCTCTTGTAACATGCTTTGTTGTTAAGCTGTCTACTAGCTTCTTTTTCGTACATATTGTTCGGCCAGATGACAACAAGGTTACCACCTTTGTCCGCCGGCTTGAACTGTACGTCTGTCCATCCTTTCAGTTCTTCCAAAGCCTGCCGCTCCAATATACTCAGGTTTGAAAATCTATTAGGCTTATGATTAAGATGTTCAATATCCCGTGATACCATTTTTACAAAGACATCGACTGCGGGGCATTGGCTAAGGGGCGGGAATCTTTTAGATTTGGGGTAGAGGTGAGTGGGAAACTTACTTATAGTAGCACCATCCGCTTCCTCCGCTAATGCTTCAAGCGCCTCTAGTGCTTCCTCTTCCCTCTCCACCTCTGTTCCCCCCCTGCAGTAGATTGATTAAACATTCGCTTGAACAACAGCTTGCGGGCAAATAAATGCACATCTTTGATGGCTGTGAACATATCCAGCTGCATGGTAGGGGCAAAGGATAGGCCCCTACCAAGCAGCTGGATTTGAACGTCGGATAATTCATGGTCCGAAAGATTTATTACCTTATATTGATCCAGGCGTTCATTCACAGTCTGAAGGGTCTGACCCCCATGTTTCCTTGCACCACCAGATCTTGTATTGATCGTGCTGATAGATGGTGACTCTTCCTCAGATTGGTCTGCTTCACTCATTGTGGCAACTGACGATATGGAGCCTGTTTTATCTCTCTTTCTATTATTGGGGCCTGGCATAAACTGCCACTTGAAAATTCTTTTATTTGCGTAATCAGAGACGTCTCTTTGGTATTTTTTTGCTTTTGTGGTTCTGATTTCTTTTTCCCATTTTTGGGTATCCTTTTCCCCTTCTTCCAGGAATTTACTAAGCACCTCTTCAGGAAGCTCAGTACGCAGATTAGTCTCTAAATTCGTTATCTCATTATCTAGAGCTGAGAGTGATGTTCTATTTTTATCTATAATAATCTCTAAGAATGTCCTAGTACAACTCTCTGCCGCTTCTTCCCATCTTTTAACAAAATTTTGATCTTCAAGTGGGAATGATGGATATATTTGAATCCTCAATCCTCTTGGGGTGATATTGTTTACTAAATAATTCTCAAGTGACGTATTAGTCCACCATATTTTAATTTTCTTGTGAACACAATCCCTATACTAGTTACAAGTTTCCTAATTAGTAGGAGATGTCTGATTTAAAAGCACAGAGGAGTCGCACTTAAACAAATCTGCCGCCCTGCTGCGCCATGCCATTTCTTTAGTTTTAAAATCCATGATATACAATTGTGGGATGATTCCTGTAAAAATACAGGTAAATATCAACTCATATAACCACACATTTCACATATTTTGTTTTACTATAATCAGGATAGCATCTGCAAAGCATAGAGACCACTTATATCCTTAACCAAGAATACATATGATGCTAATATACCTCAAAAAAGTACATTTTATTAGAAAAAATTGAAGCATAAAATTACATATATAGACGAAAAGGCACAACAGGGTAAGACATGCAACTGCGACTCCCATACATTGGGTAAACGGTGGGTATTGGTCCAGCAAAAAATCTCTCATAAAAGTGACAAGTAAATAGGGATCAATTGGTCTGCACTCAAATTGTGCTGCACTGCACACTCCTATATAAATGGAACCACTGCTTAGTATAAACATATAGGATATCAAACAGGAGGGCTACAGATCATGCCTAATTTCATTTATTCATTGTCCAAATGGAGTAGATTAATTATAGCAGATAAATGCAGCATTTTGATCATAAAGTCTCTCTGCCAACATGCTGCTCGCAAAAATATATCCTCCTATACAGAGAGAATTCAATTATATGGACATTGTGCTACTGTCTACCACAACTATGGATCATAACGGAAGGTATATGGGGGTATGGTTTAGATACACATCCTAAATAATTACTGGCAATAGAGTACCTTCGTTTTAATAAAATTTATGCCAACACAAAAGATGTGTATCTCCCCCAAATATTCCATCAGTCAGACACTACTGCTTGATGGACACTACATATCCCCACCATTAATAAAGGCAGAGAGATGTGCATTCCTCAGCCACTGGTCCATATGCTACGCAGACAGAGCCCAATATCCACTATTACATATAGCAGTGTAGATCACAAAATACAATTACACCGTAGCAACGGTACATAGTCAAAATTGGTAATACAGGCCTGAAGAGTAGTTGCGGTTCCCACCCACCACGCCTCAACGCGTTTCACCACCTGGGCTTCCTCAGGAGGCGGATACTCACCTTGCCAGGCCGCTGCTCCTTATATATGCCCCTGAATGTATCCATGTGGTCCACAATCAGGGGTCTCGCTACATGTTTACGTCGGCGCGGGCATATTTCCGGTCGGAGGAGGTATCAGAAAGTGACCTCACACCAGTTCCGGCCAGGGGCGGGACGCACGCAGGCCCCGCATCCATGGCAAAGCGATGCCAAAGATGCAGAGCATGCGCACAGCCCGCATCCAACGGCCGTACTATGGAGCGAAGTGTCCCCCGACCTGAATCCAGCCGCGCACAGCATGGATAGTACAACGGTACCGGACCTCCTGCAATTGCCGACCACGTGAACATCAAAATCAGGGAACAGTAACTCCAGACGGCCTTAATGAAAATTTTGGGTTCAATGCCTTTCTGTGAGCATAGTAACCTATACTGGTTGATGTCTTTTTATCATTCTATTCTATTTAATTTTATATTATCTATGTCAATGTTTGGGGTACCTATGCTAATTTAGTATAAGGAAAGATGCACCTTGCCGAGGTTGTTAATCTTGTATTTTGTTTTGTTTTTTCGAGGTCATTTCTATCCACCACTTATGTTATTCGGTAATGGCTGGCGACACCGCATGTGGGGTTTCTGTATCAAGGGGACTGACCTATCTACGTCTGGATATGTCCACATTTGGAGTGAAGTCGCAGGGATGGATTACATTATGCGCATATGGGACATCATATGTTGGACTATCTGTTACGAACCGGCGAAACAGTAGCGAAACATGCAGCAAAACCGCAAAAAATCCGCAGCAAAATCCGGTAAGTACGCACATAGCCTTAGGGTTCAACATGGTCCACAAGGGCAAGTGTGGACACAGGTGCTGGGGATAGTTTCATCTCCTCCTCTTTTTCCCGGCGGCATGCCATCCTGCTGGTGCAATTGCCAAGGCCAGTGAGAGTCCGTGTGGTGGATGGGTCCTTGTTGCCCAAGGTAATTCACCAGCGGACAGTGCCCATTACCCTTGCCATGTCATCTGGGCATAGGGAGACCATTTCATTTCTGGTTCTCCCAAAGGGTGCAGATGATATTCTGCTGGGTATTCCTTGGTTGAAGCGGCATTCCCCACATATCGATTGGTCGTCTGGGGTGATTATGTGGTGGAGCGAGTCTTGCAGCTCCCACTGCATGTCTCCATCTTCTGCCCGTCGCTCAGTGGTATCTGTGGCGACTATAGACCATTCGAGTGGGAGGGCCGCTAGAGGGGGGGAGTACTGTTACGAACCGGCACCGCCATAGCCGCAAGCAGCCTGCTGCGGTTCCTGTTGCGCCCAGGCGCCGGCTGCCGTTCTTGGCCGTGCCTCGGGTCGTCCAGTTGGCTGCTCCTTCCACCACGTCTAAGTGTGGAGAGGCGGCTAGTGCGCATGCGTACGCCGATTTACCCCAGCCAGAGTCTAAGCCCGATGTTTTGTCTAGTGAGCATGCCCAGCCTGATTGTGTTATTTCTGAGACTAAGTCCTCAGTTCAGGCTACTGAGCATGCTCCCACAATTAACCATAACAGCCTCTTTGCACAGGTACTTGGACTTCGTGCTGTGTCTAAGTTCTGGGATGTGCCTACTGAGCATGCTCAAACTGATAGTCTGCTTTCTGAGCCTGTTGCTCAGGCTACTGAGCATGCTCAGGCACTTGGTGCATCAGAAGCTAGGTCCGGTAAGGACCTCACTGAGCATGTCCGTGAGGTGGCAGGCCCTGATAGGGCAGAGGGTGTCAGGTGTCCTGATGACATGGCAACTCCGGACTGGCTCGCAGAGGCCCGCCCCTATGATCTGGCACCTCACCATTGGTCATCAGACGATGACTGGTGAAGTGTTTGGGGCGTGGCTGCCATGAGGTCATCAATGACATGGCGGTTCCGGATAGGTCGCATGTGACGTCTTTGATGACATGGCACTCTGCTATTGGACCTTGGTGGTTCCACCCTGGGTTTGGGGCGGATCCAGGTTATAAAAGGGGCTGGAGACAACATGGAGGTGCGCAGTCTTCATTTAGAGTTCTTGGTGACATAAGCCTTGTTGGAAGCGGTAGGTAGGGCTAGGTGAACGGTGCCTGTCACGCCAAGATTCGTGGCTCAGCACATCAGGGTCAGGCGCCGTGCTTCCTTGCTGCCATTCCAGTTGTGCTATTGCAGTCCAGTGGTGTTAACTGGACTGCGGCTGCTGCGTTATTTGTCCGGTTGTGCCCTCTACGCACACGGACAGCATACCTGCTGCGTCACCTGTCCGAGAGTGCCCTCTACGCACATGGACAGCGTACCTACTGTGTCACCTGTCCGGTTGTGTCCTCTACGTGCACGGACAGCGCACCCTAGAACCCCTGTGAAGTTAACAGGGTGTTCCTGGATTGGGTGTGTGAACCCTATTATCCTCCTCAGCTTCCCAGTCAAATGCTACTGATGTGACTACCTGGTCTGACGTGTCCTTTACACACGTGGCCAGTCGAGTGGTGACCAGAAACACTAATCGGAGGACCGCTCAGCCTGATGTGTCTTACACACGTGGCCGACAGGGCGCTGTCACAGCGGTCTTCTCGGTCAACGCTAACTGGTTACCATCCGGCCTGACGTGTTCCTACACACGTGGTCGGAGTAGCGTCCGCTCCACCGAAACGCTAACTGGGTTGTCGTCCGGTCTGACGTGTCCCTACACACGTGACCGGTTCCTTGCATTATCTCAGAGCCATCCAGCTCTATAGTCTCCGCCTAACCCACAGGGTGCTAGCAGCTCCATTACCATCTGGAGAACGGTGGGCCCCGACTGGCGATTGGGATATATAGCCCTGGTCCTAATCTGCTGGTCCCCCCGTAACACTATCTATGGCATTCATATGCATGACTTGAGTCCCTGAAGCAACTTTTGACAGAGGATTGCTGAACTAGGTCCTATGGGTTTATACATGAACTCTACACTTATTACATTGCAAGTAAATGTTGCCTAGTAACGGACTATATATACATATATCCTTGTTGTTTCCACTCCTATGTACTATGTAACAGGTTTAGACTGTGGGATATTTGTAAAGTTGGATTGTGTTAGGTTGCGATGCAGGCTACCTTAGCAATATAAATGTAAATAAAAATATGGGGGGGGTGGATGTCTGCTGTTCATGTTTAAGCTTGCCATCCGAACCCATATAGAGGGCACTTTGGGGAATGAAATGGCTGGCAGATATGAGCGGCTTACATACCATCCCCGTTATGTTTCATACTATGCCCATGGGAACATAGACGGATAATTCTCTGTCGAAGGGATCCTATGAGATGCTTTATCTATGCGGATTTCTACATTATTATAGTTGGTCTGTCCCCTCTTTCTCCCTCCATTGCATTAGTTTATCGTGTGATAGTTGCAGTTCCCATTAATAGGTAATAAAACAGTGTGTATCACGGCGGTTAGAGATGACCATATAAGAATATAAAAAATATATATTGGTAATTGAGTGGCCCCGATCTTGATTTTGATGTTCACGTGGTCGGCAATTGCAGGAGGTCCTGTACCGTTGTACTATCCATGCTGGTGCGCGGCTGAATTCAGGTCGGGGGACACTTCGCTCCATAGTACGGCCGTTGGATGCGGGCTGTGCGCATGCTCTGCATCTTTGGCATCGGGTTGCCATGGATGCGGGGCCTGTGTGTGTCCCGCCCCTGGCTGGAACTGGTGTGAGGGTCACTTTCTGATACCTCCTCCGACCGGAAATATGCCCGCGCCGACGTAAACATGGAGCGAGACCCCTGATTGTGGACCACGTGGATACATTCAGGGGCATATATAAGGAGCAGCGGCCTGGCAAGGTGAGTATCCGCCTCCTGAGGAAGCCCAGGTGGTGAAACGCGTTGAGGCGTGGTGGGTGGGAACCGCAACTACTCTTCAGGTCTGTATTACCAATTTTGACTATGTACCGTTGCTACGGTGTAATTGTATTTTGTGATCTACACTGCTATATGTAATGGTGGATATTGGGCTCTGTCTGCGTAGCATATGGACCAGTGGCTGAGGAATGCACATTAGTGTTGAGCGAGTATGCTTGTCACTACTCGGTACTCGCACGAGTATCACTGTACTCGGGCTACTCGGCGGGGACCGAGTAATCTCGCGATACTCGTGCTATACTCGTGGTCTTCATCTCTGCATGTTGGCGCTCTTTTGAGAGCCAGCCCTCATGCAGGTGTGATGCCCTGGGCAAGCCAGGGGTCACAGGTCACAACACCACACGCACCCCACATTCCCTGCAGGTACACACAAGGTCAAAACTAAAATCCTTGTTGCCTTCCTCCAGGAGCTGGTGTCCAAACAAGGGGGTGGGCCAGGCGGTTGGCTCCGCCCACCGAGGAGTTCACAGCTCTGGAGGCGGGAAAACCAGGCAGAAAAGAGTTTAGAGTTAGCTCAGGGAGAGCTTGAGTAAACAGTGAAGTGGAGAGTGGAAAGTGAGAGTAGTGACAGCAGAAAGTGACAGCAAGAAGCCTGAAGTTAGTCCGGGTGTGTGCCCCGGACTGAGACAGCAAGGTTGGCAGACGGCGGTGACCGTCTGCAGGCGAGACTGATTGGAGGTTGCCGAAAGGACCGTGGACGGGTGGTGACCCGGCGGTACCGGAGCGGTATACGAAGATTAGTCAGCACCAGGGCAGGGGCCTTACGGATCCCGGCAAGGCTAGGAGTCGCCATAATTTGCCAAATCCGTCAGTGAAGGGGACGACTGTCTCCCAACAACCAAGTCCCGATTGAAGGCAACAGTCTAACCGTTAAGGGGAGACACCGCCACCGCCAAGGCACCAGTTTCCCAGGGCCAGCGCCTGCGGGCAAGAGTGGAGCTCCTCCGGCTCATATCCAAGCTGGGGAGCGGGTTACCGGTGGGAATCCATCGCTACCAACATACTACACATAGGTGCAGGGAAGAGATTGTCACCGTCAACTGCAGGGAACATCAGCACCGCAACCGACCAAGGGACCCGTCCAACCAGCCGTTTGTTTACCGAGAACTGTGTCGTGTTTACTGGCTGAGTGAGTACCTCCGTGCCGTGCGGCACAGCGCTGCCCCTGCGTCCCTGCACCTCCACAGGCCCCATAGCCCGCCTGTCCGCCATCCCAACTCCATCACTGGGCCCCGGGATCACCAACCCCTACCCACGGAGGGGCAACACAACAACTGGCTGCTCCATACCATCACTCCCGGGTTCCCCAGCCAGAGCAGCGGTGGTGTACACTCAATCACCACAACCGTGGGTGGCGTCACGGACAATAAACAATCCCCACAATCAAACCCCTTTCACTCACGGGCGAGGAGCGCCGCTAGAGTCCCCGGGATCCGGCCCATCGCTCGAGCCACCGAGCAGCAGCAGGCCGCGGCAGCCGGACCCGAGCAGTGGTAGAGCGCGGCGTCCCCTCCTCCGCCCGCGACACAGGGATTGGCTGGCAGACCACTGCAATTCCACAGCCCTGTTAGTTGTGGAATTGCAGTGATTGGCCGGCCTGCACAGCGTGACCGAGCCTTTATACCGGCGGGCGCGCTGTGCTCTGCACACAGCCATCCAGACAGTCAGTGCAGGGAGAGTGTTGCTGCTTCAGGAAAAGGTTTGCGGCCCTTTATAGTTATTTCTGTAGAAGGGCTGCAAACAGTGTGACCAGAAGTCCTTCTCAGGACTATTGTAGTTGTATACAGGCAGGCAGGGTATAGCGAGGTCGGAGTACAGGAGAAGAGTCCTTCTCAGGACTATGGTTGCTGTATACAGGCAGGGCAAGCAGGGTATAGCCAAGTTGGAATACAGGCTAGTGACCAGAAGAGTCCTTCTCAGGACTATTGTAGCTGTATACAGGCAGGCAGGCAGGGTATATAGCCATTCCTAGTGGTTACCGTATACCAGCCTTCATCATATCTGGGGCTGGTGTACACAGTCTAAGGCTTCTGCCACACTCACGTGAAAATCACGCACGTGCCGAGAGACACGTATTTCCCCTGCGTGTTGCGTGCAGGTAAGTACGTGTCTCTGGTACGTGCGGGACACGTGTGTTCTACGTGTGCTATCCGCGATAGCACACGTAGAACCGGTAATTATTATACTCACCTGGTCCTTCCTGATGTCCGCGCTGCTGTCCGTGGTGCTGATCCTCGGTCTCCAGCCCTCCCGTCTCCCCGCTGCTGCTGCTGCCAGGCAGTGAAGTGAATATTCAATGAGAATAATGAGCGGCGGTCGGCAGCAAGAGGCAGCAGCGGCAGAGACAGGAGGGCAGGAGAAGGTGAGTTAATGTTTTTTTATTTTTCACTGACATGTGTGGTTTCTCCGGTGCGTGTCACACGGGACCGCATCCACACTACACCCGTGTGGTGCGGGTGCGGGCCGTGTGACACCCGTGCTGCGGGAGAAAACACTGACATGTCAGCGCTTTCAAAAAAGCACACACGTACAAACGCACACGGACACACGTTCCGTGTGGTTTTACGTGTGTGTGCCTGCTACAATAGGGTAGCATTGGATAAAGTGTCTCTGTGCCGCCGGTACGTGTAAAAAATGACAAACACGTGCCGGCAGCACGGATGTGTGGCGCTAGCCTAAAACAGTCCTGATAGTGTCAGACTTCTCAGTAATTGTCGCTCCTAAAAAGCTGTTAGGTTCTTAGTGCGTCCGTGTGTGCATTTAAAAACCGCACGTGTGTGGCTGTCGGTGGCAGCGTACAGGTGCACTTGTGTGCGTTTTGCACAAACTAGTATATAACGCACAAGTCTAGTGAATAATACACGTCAGTCAGCAGTGTCTGATAGTGTCAAACTTCTCAGTAATTGTCGCTCCTAAAAACCTGTTAGGTTCTTATTGCGTCCGTGCTTGCATTTAAAACCCGCACGTGTGGGGCTGTCGGTGGCAGCGTACAGGTGCACTTGTGTGCGTTTTTCACAAACTAGTATATAACGCACAAGTCTAGTGCATAATACACGTCAGTCAGCAGTGTCTGATAGTGTCAAACTTCTCAGTAATTGTCGCTCCTAAAAACCTGTTAGGTTCTTAGTGCGTCCGTGCTTGCATTTAAAAACCGCATGTGTGTGGCTGTCGGTGGCAGCGTACAGGTGCACTTGTGTGCGTTTTTCACAAACTAGTATATAACGCACAAGTCTAGTGCATAATACACGTCAGTCAGCAGTGTCTGATAGTGTCAAACTTCTCAGTAATTGTGGCTCCTAAAAACCTGTTAGGTTCTTCGTGCGTCCGTGCTTGCATTTAAAAACCGCACGTGTGTGGCAGTCGGTGGCAGCGTCAGGCTCCACATTGTCCCTGGATAGAGACGTGCATGATGGCCTGTAAACCTGAAGTGCCCATTGTAAGGAAGTGGGTCTATTGTAGTATAGCCCTTTGGCAGGGCAGCCAAAAATTGGGAGGCTCCACATTGTCCCTGGATAGAGACGTGCATGAGGGCCTCAAAACATTGTTCCCATTCCAAAGGAGCGGGTCTCCTGTCGTTGTAATGCCCATTCTGAAAGAATGGGCGAAAAAATTTACCACTGGGGGTATACCTGAAACAACGGCCTAACTATTGTAACGGTCATCATGGTGGCGCATGAGGAGAAGGAGGAGCAGTCCAGCGATTAGCCAAAGTCCAGAAGTGTGTACCCATGGGTGAGTGGAGGTACATGGCAAATTCCCGTTACAAACTTTAAATTCCGCTGTCATTTGCTGGTGAAGTCTGGCCCAATCCAACCCTTGTTCATCTTGATCAGAGTCAGCCTGTCAGCATTTTCAGTTGACAGGCGGGTGCGTTTATCTGTAATGATTCCACCTGCGGCACTAAAAACACGCTCTGACAAAACGCTAGCGGCAGGGCAGGCCATGACTTCCAAGGCGTAGAGAGTAGAGTGGAGCGCGGTTCTAGGTTCGAGGTTCTCCAGTTCTAGGCTCGAGTGATTTTGGGGCCTGTTCTAGATCGAACTAGAACTCGAGCTTTTTGCAAAAGCTCGATAGTTCTAGAAACGTTCGATAATGGTTCTAGCAGCAAAAAAACAGCTAATTCCTAGCTGGATTTCCGCTGTAATAGTGTAAGTCACTCTGTGACTCACACTATTATGAAATTTCAGTGTATAGTGTGCGTGAACAGCGCCTTCAGATCACTGCTGTTTGTATAATGGCGATCGCCATTTTTTTTTTTTTCCCTTGTCTTCCTTCCCTAAGCGCGCGCGTCTTGTGGGGCAGGCCAGCATGTCAGCCAATCCCAGACACACACACAGCTAAGTGGACTTTTAGCCAGAGAAGCAACGGCATGTGTGATAGGATGTCCATGTAACATGTCCCTGCATTATAAAACCGGACATTTTCCTCCAGCAAGCCATTATCTGCCTTCTGCGTCCTTGGTGTCAAACATCACTGGCGCAGCTCCGTCCTAAATCCTATCGCCGATACTGCTGTATACGCTCCATACACAGCGCTAGACAGCTTAGGGAGAGCACTTTCTATCAGTCCTTTTAAGGGCTCGTACCGGCAGGGTCAGAGCCATAGGTGACAGGTCCTGAAAACAGAGACATCGTCTGTGTAGCTAAGGTCAGGGATTTCGTCGCTGCATTTCCCCATTAGGAGGGAATAGAAAGGCAGGCTTCCATTCCTCTACCCAGAGCCCCACAATCCTGGCACTGTACCCTCCTGTCCTCTGCACACTCCAACTCATTATAACTAAGCCATTATACTAGCAAACACTCAGTGTACCTAGTGGCATCCTAAACATGGCTATTGGACTTTTGTATAGTCACACTAGTGCAAAGATATTTGCAGCACGTCTGTTTGCATTGCACACTCAAACTCTTTATAGCTAAGCCATTATACTAGCAAACACTCAGTGTACCTAGTGGCATGCTAAACGTGGCTATTGGACTTTTGTCTAGTACCACTAGTGCAAAGATATTTGCAGCACGTCTGCCTGCATTGCACACTCCAACTCATTATAACTAAGCCATTATACTAGCAAACACTCAGTGTACCTAGTGGCATCCTAAACGTGGCTATTGGACTTTTGTCTAGTCACACTAGTGCAAAGACATTTGCAGCACGTCTGCCTGCATTGCACACTCCAACTCATAACTAAGCCATTATACTAGCAAACACTCAGTGTACCTAGTGGCATCCTAAACGTGGCTATTGGACTTTTGTCTAGTCACACTAGTGCAAACACATTTGCAGCACGTCTGCCTGCATTGCACACTCCAACTCATAACTAAGCCATTATACTAGCAAACACTCAGTGTACCTAGTGGCATCCTAAACGTGGCTATTGGACTTTGTCACGAACCACCGGGGGGGTCACTCAAAAATCCCCCCGCGCTGGCTACCAGTACGTCACAATCGGGGGGTAACAAGTGGGGGGTCACCCCTCCTTTATACCTCCCGACCGACAGACAGAGCACGTGACGCGCTCTCTAGCGCCCCTCTTATAGTCAGGCCAATTATGGAATTGCCCGACAATAAGCAAGGAGGCCGCTATACTACTTATGCCGATTATTGAAGGGTCCCCGGTGAGAGTAGGGTATATATTCCCCCGACCTCCGCGGGCGGAATATATAAAACCTCCCCGAATCTCACTGGCCTCCCCACAATAATCCTTGGCACAACTCGCTGCCACCAACCGCTTCACGGTAACTATTAGCCGAACACACAGACGTGGGATTCAAGATCGAGATAACAGAACAGCCCAAGATTAATTATATAATTTAATCAGCCTAAAGCACACTAGAAACTACAATATATACAATAGGGAATCTACAGAATATACATATGTCAGAGTACAGTTACAGATAAAGCATGGTTTACAAACAGGCATACACAGTTCCAGCAGTTACCTTGTGCGTCTGGCCACAGGGGGGCGCTGTAGACCAGGTTTCTAGGATCCTTCCCACAGATGTTTCCTACACGTGACCCCCGGCGAAAGAACACTGGAAAATGGCCGAAGTAGGGTTATCAACCTGGGCAAATCCAGGTCCCCTCCTACCTTAGTGACCTCAGAGGGAGCACTGCTCCACCCCTGGCTGGAGTTATGGACAATATCCACAACAGGGGATATGGCCATAACTTGGCCTGGGAGCGTCGTAGGCAGACGCCAACGCTCTCATTGTGACAGTTATGAATTTAGCTACAGAACGAGAGGACTCATGACTTGTCTACTAGTTCCCCATTGGCTGATATCACGCCTGGGGTATTTCCCCAGGTCCTGCTCCCATAAAAAGGGTGTGCCAGCATCGTCCGCATGCGGAGACACCATTTTTATGGTTGCCATATTTATCGGAAATATGGCTTGCGAGATATGAACCATTTTTTACTGGAGTCGTTCTGTCTGGATAGTTCCATAGCCTTATAATGAGATACAACTCTTGTTACAGGGTGACGGCAGGGGGTCATCCTGCGTCCATTGTTCCCAAGTCATCTAATCTCCATATCAGAGGAGATGGCTGTTGGAGGTGTAAGTGGAACACAGACCAGTTCCTTTGACACCTATCTGCTAAACAAACCGTTTATCCCTGTGGTAAATTTTCTGATTGAAGGAGTTGTGTGAAGGAAAGGGGGGGTGACACCAGGAGAGGGCTTCCTGACATAACTTGAATATCATGATTTATCGTCATATCTCCGGATTTACCTCACACCTCCCCCCTTTTGAGGGCGCTAGGGGGCAGCACACTCCGGTGTTCCCCCGTGCGCCCGTCCGCGACCTCTCCTTGTCGGGACAGCCCGTCTGCGTTACCGTGGTCCCGGCCCCTTTTGTGGCGAATGGTGAAGTTGTATTGCTGGAGCGCAAGGCTCCATCGCAACAACCGTCCATTCGTCCCAGAGACGGTGTGCAACCAGCTGAGGGGATTGTGGTCCGTCTCCACGATGAAGTGGCGCCCGTATAGATAGGGTTGCAGACGCTGCAGGGCCCACACTATGGCCAGGCACTCCTTTTCCATCGTGGAATAGGCCACTTCCCTTGGTAACAGCTTCCTGTCAGGTACAAGACTGGGTGCTCTTGGCTCGCAGAGTCCACCTGGCTGAGCACCGCACCGAGGCCGAAGTCACTGGCGTCGGTCTGTACTACAAACGGCCGCGTGAAGTCGGCTGCCTGTAGCACGGGCGGGCTGGACAGGGCGTCCTTTAGGGCCCGAAAGGCTGTCTCGCAGTCCATTGTCCAATCGACTGCAGAGGGCAGCTTCTTCTTGGTGAGGTCCGTCAAGGGCTTTGCCAGGCTACTATAGCATGGAACAAACCTCCTATAGTACCCAGCGGTCCCCAAGAAGGACATCACCTGCTTCTTGGTCCTGGGGGTGGGCCAGGATGCGATGGCCTCCACTTTCTCAGGCTCGGGCTTCAGTGTTCTCCCGCCTACCCGGTGACCGAAGTACTGGACCTCGCTCATGGCCAGCTGACACTTTCCCGGCTTGATGGTCAAACCTGCATGGTGGACCCGCCTGAGCACCTGTGCTAGATGCTCTAGGTGATCTTCCCAGGTGGGACTGAAGACGGCAATGTCATCCAGGTACGCGGCCGCGTACCCTTCAAGTCCCTTGAGCAGGGTGTTGACCATCCGCTGGAAAGTGGCAGGGGCATTCCTCATCCCGAATGGCATCACCGTGGACTCGTACAGTCCAAATGGGGTAATAAAGGCAGAGCGTTCCCTGGCCTTGCGAGTCAGGGGGATCTGCCAATATCCCCGGCTCAGATCCATGATGGTCAGGTACCGAGCCCCGGCCAACTGATCGAGCAGGTCATCGATGCGTGGCATTGGGTACGCATCGGCGACCGTGACAGCATTGAGCCCCCTGTAGTCCACGCAGAACCGAGTGGTTCGGTCCTTCTTAGGGACGAGGACTACAGGCGAGGCCCAAGCGCTGTTGGATGCCTGGATCACCCCCAGCTTCAGCATCTCGTCAATCTCCTGGCGCATGTGTTGCTGCACCTCCAGGGAGACCCGGTATGCTGAACGCCGGATTGGGGGATGATCCCCAGTGTCCACGTGATGGACAGCCAAGTTAGTCCTTCCGGGCTGGTTGGTAAACAACCCCCGGAAGGGGTGTAGGGTGGCCCACAGCTGGGACCGTTGGTCTTCCAAGAGCTGGTGGCCAACCTCCACATCCTCAATGGATCCGCCTGCCCTAACCTGGGCTAGCATATCCAAGAGGGTTTCCGCTTCTCCCTCCTCGGGCAGGTTGCACACGGGGAGCGCACACGCCTCCCGCTCATGATGTGCCTTCATCATGTTCACATGGAAGGGCTTCCGCCTTCCACGGGCAGGGTCCAGGGTGACCAGGTACGTCACAGGGTTGAGCTGCTGGTACACGAGGTATGGGCCTTCCCAGGCTGCCTGAAGCTTGTCCTGTGGTACGGGGACCAGTACCCACACCTTTTGACCCACTTGGTAGGTCCTCTCACAAGCGTTCTGGTCGTACCAACGCTTCTGATCGGCCTGGGCTTGAGCCATATTGTCGTGTACCAGTTGCGTCAAGGCCTGCATTTTGTCCCGAAAGCGCATGACATACTCGATAACCGACACTCCAGGGATGGCCAAATCCCCTTCCCAAGCCTCTTTCACCAGAGCCAGGGGGCCCCGCACACGTCGCCCGTACAGGAGCTCAAACGGTGAGAATCCTGTTGAGGCCTGTGGAACCTCCCGGTAAGCAAATAACAGGTGTGGGAGATACCGCTCCCAGTCACGCCCATGGGAGTCGACCAACATCTTAAGCATCTGCTTTAAGGTGCCATTAAACCGCTCGCACAGGCCATTAGTCTGTGGATGGTACGGGCTGGCCACCAGATGTCGCACCTGGACTTGCTTACAGAGGGCCTCCATCAGCTGGGACATGAATTGGGTCCCCCGGTCAGTGAGCATTTCCTGGGGAAAACCCACTCGGGAGAAAATCTCCAGCAATGCGGTGGCCACCTTGTCAGCCCGAATGGACGACAAGGCCACTGCTTCTGGGTACCGGGTGGCATAGTCCACTACCGTCAGTATGAAGCGTTTCCCGGAGCTGCTGGGGATGGCCAGCGGGCCGACCAGATCCACAGCCACCCTCCTGAAAGGCTCATCGATGATTGGCAGAGATACCAGTGGGGCTTTGGGGTGTGGCCCCGCCTTCCCCACTCTCTGACAGGTTTCACACGAACGGCAGTAGGCAGCCACATCGGCCCCCATTTTTGGCCAGTAGAAATGCTGGTTTAACCTGGCCTTGGTCTTAGCGATCCCTAGGTGTCCGGCCATCGGAATTTCATGTGCGATCCGCAACAACTCCGTCCTGAACGGATAGGGTACCACCAACTGTCGGTCCCTGGGCCACGCCTCCGGTGAACCCTGCTGGACCGTGACCCGGTACAGCCTTCCTTGGTCCCAGACCACTCGCTCCGGGTCCGAGTCCGAGGGAGGCTGTGCCGCCTGCTCCTTTAGAGCTTTCAGGCTGTCGTCAGCTTCTAACGCTGCCTGAAACCCCTGACTAGATGTGGCCAGAATCGACGAGACTGTCACATCTTCGGTCAGTACCCCAGGACCTGTGTCCTGGCCTCCGCCTGATTCGGCTGCCACTTGGTCAGAAGGGGAAGAGCCATCGGACCTCCGGGAGGCCCCTTGGGTTCCAGCACTCCCACTGCGGGTGACAGCGGCCACAGCCGCTGCGACCGTGGGTCGTGCCTGCTCCTCCTCCGTTCCTGACCAAGTCGCCGGTTCAGGCAGACCTACCTGGCTTCCTGACACCCCGGTTGTGGGGGAACCCTGCACCGAGATCTTACCTGGGAGCACTTCCGCTCCGGGACCGGCCCCAATCTCACCTGCCTGTTCCCCCCCTGCAGCAACAGAACCCCGCTGTGAAATCTCTGGGGACCCCGCATCTGCTGTGGTAGCCCCCACCCCACACACTGGTTCTCCCCCTGCAGCACCCTGCTCTCTGCTTATCCCTGCAGAGGGCAACAGATCCCAGCTCACTGGCTGATCACTTGTAGAGGCATGGTCACACCTTCCTCCAAGCCCCTCCCCTGTCACAGCTGCAGCTGAGTGTGTGTCTATGGTGTCTATGCAAGCAGAAATATCAGAGTTCACTCCCCCCTCCCTCACATCATTCATAGATAACACATTAACATTGTCCGGAGGCACGTCAGTACTGGCTGAAGGTTCAGCCCTTGGGGGGGGCCCAAACTGGGAGGTTATCTGCCCCAAATCTGTCCCAAGTAGCACGTTTGCAGGGATCCGATCAGTTACCCCCACCTCCCTCACCCCTCGCCCTGCGCCCCAGTCCACATAAATGCCAGCAACAGGCAGCGCCGGGTCAATGCCTCCAATCCCGGAGACAGCGAGGGTTTTTCCAGGTATCAAGTCTTGGGGGGACACCATCTCAGGCCGCACCAGAGTCACCTCCGAGGCGCTGTCTCGCAGTCCTATGGTCACAGACCGGCCGACGGTGACGGGTTGGAAGCTGTCCAGGGACCTACCACCACCCCCACCCACACAATACACCTTGGGCGGCCCTTGGGACGGGGACGGAGCCGGGGCCTTGGGACGCTGAGGGCACATGGCCTTGAAGTGTCCAGGTAGGTTGCACTGATGGCACCGTCTTGGTTCTGCCACGGGCCTGGAGAGGGGAGTTGAGGGGGACACCCCCTGCAGTCTAGGGGCAGGTGGGGCAGTCGCAGAATTCATCTTACCCCCTCTCCAGGTGCTGCTGGTGGCTGCTCTCCTGGCCTCAGGAGCCCGATTGTTGGTGTAGTCATCGGCAAGGGCAGCTGTAGCCGTGGACCCCTTTGGCTTCTGGTCTCGGATGAACTGGCGGAGATCCTCAGGGCAGTTCCACAAGAGTTGCTCCGTGATGAACAAGTCCAGGATCTCCGGTCCGGTGGAAAGCTGCAGGCCTTGGGTCCAGTGGTCGGCAGCTCGGGCAAGTGCCCGCCGGTGGTCAGCCCAGGAGTCCTTTGGTCCCTTTTGCAGGGTCCGGAACTTCTTGCGGTAGGACTCCGGAGTGAGGTTGTACTGTTGGATCAGGGCCCGCTTGATGGTGTCGTAGCCCTGATCTGCCTCAGCAGGCAAGTCCCCAAGGATATCCAGGGCCTTACCCCTTAGACGGGGGGTCAGGTATTTGACCCACTGATCCTTGTCCAGATGGTGCTGCAGGCAAGTCCGTTCAAAAGCAGTCAGGAAAGAGTCCAAGTCTCCATCCTTCTCCAGCACTGGGAAGTCCTCGACACGGACCTTTGGAAGTTTGGTGTCTTGAAGGTCACGTGTGGCTGATGAGGGCTGGAGCTTGGCTAGATGCAGCTGGTGGTCACGGTCTGCCTGTCGCTCTCGCTCTCGCTCTTCACGCGCTGCCTGCCGCTCGGCCCTGCGCTCTGCCAGGAGTTCCTTGTAGCCCTCCCGGTCTCCAGCCTGGAGTAGGGCCATAGCCATTTGAAGAAGGCTATCCGAGCCTCCCAGGCTCGGTGGAATGGCACATGGTGATCTGCGGCCCGCTGCGGAGCCTGGTGATTCACTGTCCATTGCAGAGCGGAGGGCTGGCATCTGGCTCGTTGAGGACCCTTGGGTGAGCTGCTCCTCATCTTGTCCATAATTGCCAGGTTGTGCAATGTCCTCTGCAGAGCTGTTCTCTGGCGTCGGGCTCTTGGAGGGCTCGTGGACAACCTCCTCATCGTCTCTGGCCTGAGCATCGGCCATTCCTTTGGCTTTGCTCCTGGTGCCATCAGCCATTCTTGCAGACTTTGGTCACTGACACAGAACTGCCACCTGATGCACCCACACACCTTACAGTATCTGCACTCTGACACTCTAGTGTTGAGCTAGTCTGAAGACCCCAGCAGCCACAGCTGCTGCAGGCAGTCTTTAGTGTCTGGGAGTATGGGTCTCACACTCACACACACTATTATCTCGATCCCACCGCTGCCACCAATATGTCACGAACCACCGGGGGGGTCACTCAGAAATCCCCCCGCGCTGGCTACCAGTACGTCACAATCGGGGGGTAACAAGTGGGGGGTCACCCCTCCTTTATACCTCCCGACCGACAGACAGAGCACGTGACGCGCTCTCTAGCGCCCCTCTTATAGTCAGGCCAATTATGGAATTGCCCGACAATAAGCAAGGAGGCCGCTATACTACTTATGCCGATTATTGAAGGGTCCCCGGTGAGAGTAGGGTATATATTCCCCCGACCTCCGCGGGCGGAATATATAAAACCTCCCCGAATCTCACTGGCCTCCCCACAATAATCCTTGGCACAACTCGCTGCCACCAACCGCTTCACGGTAACTATTAGCCGAACACACAGACGTGGGATTCAAGATCGAGATAACAGAACAGCCCAAGATTAATTATATAATTTAATCAGCCTAAAGCACACTAGAAACTACAATATATACAATAGGGAATCTACAGAATATACATATGTCAGAGTACAGTTACAGATAAAGCATGGTTTACAAACAGGCATACACAGTTCCAGCAGTTACCTTGTGCGTCTGGCCACAGGGGGGCGCTGTAGACCAGGTTTCTAGGATCCTTCCCACAGATGTTTCCTACACGTGACCCCCGGCGAAAGAACACTGGAAAATGGCCGAAGTAGGGTTATCAACCTGGGCAAATCCAGGTCCCCTCCTACCTTAGTGACCTCAGAGGGAGCACTGCTCCACCCCTGGCTGGAGTTATGGACAATATCCACAACAGGGGATATGGCCATAACTTGGCCTGGGAGCGTCGTAGGCAGACGCCAACGCTCTCATTGTGACAGTTATGAATTTAGCTACAGAACGAGAGGACTCATGACTTGTCTACTAGTTCCCCATTGGCTGATATCACGCCTGGGGTATTTCCCCAGGTCCTGCTCCCATAAAAAGGGTGTGCCAGCATCGTCCGCATGCGGAGACACCATTTTTATGGTTGCCATATTTATCGGAAATATGGCTTGCGAGATATGAACCATTTTTTACTGGAGTCGTTCTGTCTGGATAGTTCCATAGCCTTATAATGAGATACAACTCTTGTTACAGGGTGACGGCAGGGGGTCATCCTGCGTCCATTGTTCCCAAGTCATCTAATCTCCATATCAGAGGAGATGGCTGTTGGAGGTGTAAGTGGAACAAAGACCAGTTCCTTTGACACCTATCTGCTAAACAAACCGTTTATCCCTGTGGTAAATTTTCTGATTGAAGGAGTTGTGTGAAGGAAAGGGGGGGTGACACCAGGAGAGGGCTTCCTGACATAACTTGAATATCATGATTTATCGTCATATCTCCGGATTTACCTCACAGACTTTTGTCTAGTCACACTAGTGCAAACACATTTGCAGCACGTCTGCCTGCATTGCACACTCCAACTCATAACTAAGCCATTATACTAGCAAACACTCAGTGTACCTAGTGGCAACCTAAACGTGGCTATTGGACTTTTGTCTAGTCACACTAGTGCAAAGACATTTGCAGCACGTCTGCCTGCATTGCACACTCCAACTCATAACTAAGCCATTATACTAGCAAACACTCAGTGTACCTAGTGGCATCCTAAACGTGGCTATTGGACTTTTGTCTAGTCACACTAGTGCAAACACATTTGCAGCACGTCTGCCTGCATTGCACACTCCAACTCATAACTAAGCCATTATACTAGCAAACACTCAGTGTACCTAGTGGCATCCTAAACGTGGCTATTGGACTTTTGTCTAGTCACACTAGTGCAAACACATTTGCAGCACGTCTGCCTGCATTGCACACTCCAACTCATAACTAAGCCATTATACTAGCAAACACTCAGTGTACCTAGTGGCATCCTAAACGTGGCTATTGGACTTTTGTCTAGTCACACTAGTGCAAAGACATTTGCAGCACCTCTGCCTGCATTGCACACTCCAACACATTATAACTAAGCCATTATACTAGCAAACACTCAGTGTACCTAGTGGCATCCTAAACGTGGCTATTCGACTTTTGTCTAGTCACACTAGTGCAAAGACATTTGCAGCACGTCTGCCTGCATTGCACACTCCAACTCATAACTAAGCCATTATACTAGCAAACACTCAGTGTACCTAGTGGCATCCTAAACGTGGCTATTGGATTTTTGTCTAGTCACACTAGTGCAAAGATATTTGCAGCACGTCTACCTGCATTGCACACTCAAACTCATAACTAAGCCATTATACTAGCAAACACTCAGTGTACCTAGTGGCATCCTAAACGTGGCTATTGGACTTTTGTCTAGTCACACTAGTGCAAAGACATTTGCAGCACGTCTGCCTGCATTGCACACTCCAACTCATTATAACTAAGTCATTATAGTAGCAAACACTCAGTGTACCTAGTGGCATCCTAAACGTGGCTATTGGACTTTTGTCTAGTCACACTAGTGCAAACACATTTGCAGCACGTCTGCCTGCATTGCACACTCCAACTCATAACTAAGCCATTATACTAGCAAACACTCAGTGTACCTAGTGGCATCCTAAACGTGGCTATTGGACTTTTGTCTAGTCACACTAGTGCAAAGACATTTGCAGCACCTCTGCCTGCATTGCACACTCCAACACATTATAACTAAGCCATTATACTAGCAAACACTCAGTGTACCTAGTGGCATCCTAAACGTGGCTATTCGACTTTTGTCTAGTCACACTAGTGCAAAGACATTTGCAGCACGTCTGCCTGCATTGCCCACTCCAACTCATTACTAAGCCATTATACTAGCAAACACTCAGTGTACCTAGTGGCATCCTAAACGTGGCTATTGGATTTTTGTCTAGTCACACTAGTGCAAAGATATTTGCAGCACGTCTACCTGCATTGCACACTCAAACTCATAACTAAGCCATTATACTAGCAAACACTCAGTGTACCTAGTGGCATCCTAAACGTGGCTATTGGACTTTTGTCTAGTCACACTAGTGCAAAGATATTTGCAGCACGTCTACCTGCATTGCACACTCAAACTCATAACTAAGCCATTATACTAGCAAACACTCAGTGTACCTAGTGGCAACCTAAACGTGGCTATTGGACTTTTGTCTAGTCACACTAGTGCAAAGATATTTGCAGCACGTCTGCCTGCATTGCACACTCCAACTCATAACTAAGCCATTATACTAGCAAACACTCAGTGTACCTAGTGGCATCCTAAACGTGGCTATTGGACTTTTGTCTAGTCACACTAGTGCAAAGACATTTGCAGCACCTCTGCCTGCATTGCACACTCCAACACATTATAACTAAGCCATTATACTAGCAAACACTCAGTGTACCTAGTGGCATCCTAAACGTGGCTATTCGACTTTTGTCTAGTCACACTAGTGCAAAGACATTTGCAGCACGTCTGCCTGCATTGCCCACTCCAACTCATTACTAAGCCATTATACTAGCAAACACTCAGTGTACCTAGTGGCATCCTAAACGTGGCTATTGGATTTTTGTCTAGTCACACTAGTGCAAAGATATTTGCAGCACGTCTACCTGCATTGCACACTCAAACTCATAACTAAGCCATTATACTAGCAAACACTCAGTGTACCTAGTGGCATCCTAAACGTGGCTATTGGACTTTTGTCTAGTCACACTAGTGCAAAGATATTTGCAGCACGTCTACCTGCATTGCACACTCAAACTCATAACTAAGCCATTATACTAGCAAACACTCAGTGTACCTAGTGGCAACCTAAACGTGGCTATTGGACTTTTGTCTAGTCACACTAGTGCAAAGATATTTGCAGCACGTCTGCCTGCATTGCACACTCCAACTCATAACTAAGCCATTATACCAGCAAACACTCAGTGTACCTAGTGGCATCCTAAACGTGGCTATTGGACTTTTGTCTAGTCCCACTAGTGCAAAGACATTTGCAGCACGTCTGCCTGCATTGCACACTCCAACTCATTATAACTAAGCCATTATACTAGCAAACACTCAGTGTACCTAGTGGCATCCTAAACGTGGCTATTGGACTTTTGTCTAGTCACACTAGTGCAAAGACATTTGCAGCACGTCTGCCTGCATTGCACACTCCAACTCATAACTAAGCCATTATACTAGCAAACACTCAGTGTACCTAGTGGCATCCTAAACGTGGCTATTGGACTTTTGTCTAGTCACACTAGTGCAAAGACATTTGCAGCACGTCTGCCTGCATTGCACACTCCAACTCATAACTAAGCCATTATACTAGCAAACACTCAGTGTACCTAGTGGCATCCTAAACGTGGCTATTGGACTTTTGTCTAGTCACACTAGTGCAAAGACATTTGCAGCACGTCTGCCTGCTTTGCACACTCCAACTCATTATAACTAAGCCATTATACTAGCAAACACTCAGTGTACCTAGTGGCATCCTAAACGTGGCTATTGGACTTTTGTCTAGTCACACTAGTGCAAAGATATTTTCAGCACGTCTGCCTGCATTGCACACTCCAACTCATAACTAAGCCATTATACTAGCAATTTATGCTGCCAGTTTAAGGGCCGTAGTTGCATTGTCAGGGATATTTATTCTTTATTATTCTGCTGTTACTAAAGCTAGACCACTGCTGCAATCTACACCATTTCTCAATTTTTACTACCACATTTTCAGTGCATAATCTTGTCGCAATCAACATGAGTGGCAAAATGACAGATGCTGTTGGAAAGGGGAAGAGGCGTGGTGGAAAAGGAAAAAAAGGTTTTGTCCGTGGGGAAGATGGCAAAGCTCCATTATCATCTGCTGAAGATAGACCATCTACCAGCAAAAGTAAGATGTCTACTACTTACCGTGGACAATCCGATGTGCTCCCTTTTTTACGGACACGAACAACAGGAACAAAGATAGATGATGGCCAAAAAAGGAAAATGCTTGAATGGATCTCAAGTGGTCCAACAAGTGCCTTCTCAGCCACTTCAAGTACCGCATCCAAAAAACACCAGTCCTCTGAGTTGTCATCCCAATCAAACTTGCTTTCTCCCAGCTCTGAAGTCTCCATCAGCCCTGCACAGTATGGTGGAACTGAGATGGCTGAGTCTGCAGAGCTGTTCAGTCACACTATAGCCTGGGAATCAGAGGTCTGCTCCCAAGCTACAGTGAGTACAGAACAGGAAATGGTCTGCAGTGATGCCCAGAACCTTTGTGACTCTGATTCAGGCCGTGAGGACCAAGTTTCTGAGCATAATGTTGACCCTTTGTCACAAACTGTAACACCTGTGGTTATAGACAATGAGGAACATACTGATGAAGATGAGACGCAGATACCCGATTGGGATGACAACTTAAATATTCGGTCAGGGCAAGAAGAGGCTCGGTCTGAGGGGGAGGGGAGTGCAAACACAACAATTGATGATGAAGTTCTAGATCCCACCTACTGTCAACCCACAGTCAGACACTCGAGGAGGTCAACAGAGGTGGTGGAGGAGGATGCAACTGATGACGAAGTTACCTTGCGCCTTCCTGGACAGAGTCGGAGTACTGGTAGCACGTCTACAACTGCATCCTCAGCCACCACTCTGCCTCTGAGCACTAGTCGGGGTGGATCAACAGGTCGCATGCCCTCTAAGCCTTGCCTAGCCTGGTCCTTTTTTGACATAGCAAAAGATCACCCAAATTATGTGATCTGTAAAATTTGTCATGGTTCTATTAGTAGAGGTCAAAACCTCAGCAGTTTGACAACTTCTTCCATGAATCGTCACATGAATAAATATCATATCTCCCGGTGGGAAGCTCACCTTGCTGCAATGCGGCCTAGCGGAGCGAACCATCCACCGCCTGCCCCTTCTAGTGCATCCGCTCGCTCTTCATCTTCTAGGACTGTGGGGACAGCTGTCACATCTGTTTTTCCACGCACAACTTCCACCACTGTAACCGCAACAGGCACTTTGCTTGGTAGGTCGTCAGTTGGTTTGGAAGGGGAAACAAGTGAGTGTGTACAGCTCTCTCAGACATCGATAGCACCAACGTTGGATGAAGGCAACATCATGTCTCCGCCTGCACTTTCCTCACAAACCTGCATTTTTCCAGGGACACCCTACTCAACACCGTCTACACACAGCAGCCAGATCTCTGTCCCTCAGATGTGGTCAAATAAAAGGCCACTTCCTGCGACCCATGACAAAGCTAAGAGGTTGACTCTATCCCTCTGTAAGCTCTTGGCTACCGAAATGCTGCCTTTCCGCCTGGTGGACACACAGGATTTTAGAGACCTTATGTCTATCGCTGTGCCCCAGTACCAGATGCCTAGTCGCCACTACTTCTCTAAGAAAGGTGTGCCCGCGCTACACCAGCATGTCGCACACAACATCACCGCTTCCTTGAGAAACTCTGTGTGTGAACGGGTGCATTTCACCACCGATACTTGGACCAGTAAGCATGGACAGGGACGTTACATGTCGCTGACTGGGCACTGGGTAACTATGGTGATAGATGTTGAAGGGTCTGCTGCACAAGTCTTGCCGTCCCCACGAAATCCTCTGTCTGTCCAAGTTCCGCCATTGCTTCTGCCTCCTCCACCTCATCTGGGTCCTCCACCTCCACCCCAAGCCTGCCTGGTCAGGCCACCAGCATTCTCACTGCGCAGAAGGAATCACGCACGCCTCATTACTATGCTGGCAGCAGAGCGCAACGGCATCAGGCGGTCTTTAGCTTGACATGTCTTGGGAATAAGAGTCACACAGCTGAGGAGTTGTGGTCAGCTCTGCGGTCCGAGTTTAATAATTGGTTGT
Organism: Anomaloglossus baeobatrachus; assembly: GCF_048569485.1. NCBI lineage: Eukaryota > Metazoa > Chordata > Amphibia > Anura > Aromobatidae > Anomaloglossus > Anomaloglossus baeobatrachus. The sequence continues at coordinate 252,201,334 of NC_134359.1, read as the reverse complement.
CTCCGCTCAACCTGCAGCCTGGTAAGGCCGTGTGCGACAATGCTGCAAACCTGGGTGCGGCCCTTCGCCTGGGCAAGGTGACACACGTGCCTTGTATGGCTCACGTGTTGAACCTTGTTGTCCAGCAATTTTTAACACACTATCCCGGCCTAGATGGCCTTCTGAACAGGGCACGAAAACTGTCTGCTCTATTCCGCCGTTCAAGCGCCGCAGCTGAGCGACTTGCATCACTCCAGAAGTCTTTCGGCCTGCCGGTTCATCGCCTGAAATGCGATGTGGCGACACACTGGAATTCAACTCTCCACATGTTACAGCGACTGTGGCAGCACCGCCGAGCCCTGGTGCAATACGTCATGACGTATAGCCTGGGCCAACGAGATGCAGAGGTGGGGCAGATCACCCTGATGGAGTGGTCTCAGATCAAGGACCTATGCACCCTTCTGCACAGTTTCGACATGGTGACGAATATGTTTAGCGCTGACAATGCCATTATCAGCATGACAATTCCAGTCATTTACATGCTGGAGCACACGCTAAACACTATTCGGAGTCAGGGGGTGGGACAACAGGAAGGGGAGGAACTACAGGAGGATTCATATTCGCAAGGGACAACAACATTACCAAGGTCCAGACGTTCATCATCACCAACGCGGCAGGCATAGGACCATGGGGGACAGGGATCAACAAGGGCGCATGGTAGCAGGCTAAATGTTGAGGAAGGTGCAGGACAACATGAAGAAATGGAGGACGAACTGTCCATGGACATGGAGGACTCAGCGGATGAGGGAGACCTTGGTCAAATTTCTGCTGAAAGAGGTTGGGGGGAGATGTCAGAGGAAGAAAGAACGGTTAGCACCTCTATGCCACAAACACAGCGTGGACTTGGTCCGCATGGCTGCGCAAGACACATGAGTGCCTTCTTGTTGCACTACCTCCAACATGACCCTCGTATTGTCAAAATTAGAAGTGATGATGACTACTGGATTGCCACACTATTAGATCCCCGGTACAAGTCCAAATTTTGTGACATAATTCCAGCCATAGAAAGGGACGCACGTATGCAGGAGTATCAGCAGAAGCTGTTACTCGATCTTAGCTCGGCTTTTCCACCAAACAACCGTGCAGGTGCAGGGAGTGATTCTCCCAGTTGTAACTTGCCAAACATGGGACGGTCTCGTCATCTTCAACAGTCTACCCGTACCAGTAGGACCGTATCTGGTGCTGGTAACAGCAATTTTATGGAATCTTTTCATAATTTTTTTAGACCCTCCTTTGCAAGGCCACCAGAGACAACAAGTCTGACACATAGTCAACGGCTGGAGAGGATGATACAGGAGTATCTCCAAATGAACATCGATGCCATGACTTTGCAAATGGAGCCTTGCTCATTTTGGGCTTCAAATCTAGAAAAATGGCCAGAGCTCTCCAGTTACGCCTTGGAGATTTTGTCGTGTCCAGCTGCCAGCGTTGTCTCTGAACGTGTCTTCAGTGCTGCTGGGTGTGTGCTGACAGATAAGCGCACGCGTCTGTCCAGTGACAATGTGGTCAACGGTTCAATACTTATTTTATTAATATTCATAGAACATGTGGACAAGTGAAGGGAGGAAAAAAACGGTGTACATCACCGCAACCAGTATAGGTATAGATAATAATGTGCCAATTATATCCCAAATTCATGATATAGGGTCGTATCCAGAAAGGGTGAGAGTCCCATAATTTGGAGAAAGGACCACATCAGGCCGACACATCAAGACAATTCCTGCTAGATAGATACAATGTATGATAGAAAATTATATATCTATATATAAATATGTAAGTAAGAGCAGGAAAGGATGAGACAAGACCTTTCAATGTGGAAAAGACTCCTTAGTCATTATATAGTCTATGTCATGTAAATTGCATCATACTAGTACACATCCATATGCTTACACATCACATAAAGAAACACATAGGTATTCATCCACAGGAACATATGTTCCATGCTAGCTCTGCTGTAGAAGCCACAGCATGCAGACCCCATATATGACCAGTGAGAGACCAAGCAATGATTTATATATACAGTTAGGTCCAGAAATATTTGGACAGTGACACAATTTTCGCGAGTTGGGCTCTGCATGCCACCACATTGGATTTGAAATGAAACCTCTACAACAGAATTCAAGTGCAGATTGTAACGTTTAATTTGAAGGTTTGAACAAAAATATCTGATAGAAATTGTAGGAATTGTACACATTTCTTTACAAACACTCCACATTTTAGGAGGTCAAAAGTAATTGGACAAATAAACCAAACCCAAACAAAATATTTTTATTTTCAATATTTTGTTGCGAATCCTTTGGAGGCAATCACTGCCTTAAGTCTGGAACCCATGGACATCACCAAACGCTGGGTTTCCTCCTTCTTAATGCTTTGCCAGGCCTTTACAGCCGCAGCCTTCAGGTCTTGCTTCTTTGTGGGTCTTTCCGTTTTAAGTCTGGATTTAAGCAAGTGAAATGCATGCTCAATTGGGTTAAGATTTGGTGATTGACTTGGCCATTGCAGAATGTTCCACTTTTTTGCACTCATGAACTCCTGGGTAGCTTTGGCTGTATGCTTGGGGTCATTGTCCATCTGTACTATGAAGCGCCGTCCGATCAACTTTGCGGCATTTGGCTGAATCTGGGCTGAAAGTATATCCCGGTACACTTCAGAATTCATCCAGCTACTCTTGTCTGCTGTTATGTCATCAATAAACACAAGTGACCCAGTGCCATTGAAAGCCATGCATGCCCATGCCATCACGTTGCCTCCACCATGTTTTACAGAGGATGTGGTGTGCCTTGGATCATGTGCCGTTCCCTTTCTTCTCCAAACTTTTTTCTTCCCATCATTCTGGTACAGGTTGATCTTTGTCTCATCTGTCCATAGAATACTTTTCCAGAACTGAGCTGGCTTCATGAGGTGTTTTTCAGCAAATTTAACTCTGGCCTGTCTATTTTTGGAATTGATGAATGGTTTGCATCTAGATGTGAACCCTTTGTATTTACTTTCATGGAGTCTTCTCTTTACTGTTGACTTAGAGACTGATACACCTACTTCACTGAGAGTGTTCTGGACTTCAGTTGATGTTGTGAACGGGTTCTTCTTCACCATAGAAAGTATGCGGCGATCATCCACCACTGTTGTCATCCGTGGACGCCCAGGCCTTTTTGAGTTCCCAAGCTCACCAGTCAATTCCTTTTTTCTCAGAATGTACCCGACTGTTGATTTTGCTACTCCAAGCATGTCTGCTATCTCTCTGATGGATTTTTTCTTTTTTTTCAGCCTCAGGATGTTCTGCTTCACCTCAATTGAGAGTTCCTTAGACCGCATGTTGTCTGGTCACAGCAACAGCTTCCAAATGCAAAACCACACACCTGTAATCAACCCCAGACCTTTTAACTACTTCATTGATTACAGGTTAACAAGGGAGACGCCTTCAGAGTTAATTGCAGCCCTTAGAGTCCCTTGTCCAATTACTTTTGGTCCCTTGAAAAAGAGGAGGCTATGCATTACAGAGCTATGATTCCTAAACCCTTTCTCCAATTTGGATGTGAAAACTCTCATATTGCAGCTGGGAGTGTGCACTTTCAGCCCATATTATATATATAATTGTATTTCTGAACATGTTTTGGTAAACTGCTAAAATAACAAAACTTGTGTCACTGTCCAAATATTTCTGGCCCTGACTGTATATAGAATTAATTTCACACAAAGTCAATATATATGGAAGTAACAACAACAAGAGCAGCAGTATGGGGATACCTCACAGAATAATTGTAAGCATGCATCTGCACATACACACATTTAGTCCCACATAGAGGTCAATAGATTAATCCCACATGGAAGTCAATGTGTGTATCACATAGCATGAGAAAAGGGAAATTGATAGTGTATGCATGTACACATAGACGTATTATTCATTTTGTATTTCCTGAATTTAATTGCCATGACATATATATATATACTTACTTACATCTATGCATTAAGTGCATATATGTGATTCGTGTATTTGTTTCTGTATATGCGCTGTATATTATGTGTATGTTTTACTATGTATAGTATTTGTTCCATTTGTATCATTGGTATATAATTTGTGCCCTTATGAGACTGGTGCTATATCCATGTTATGCTGCGGTTACTATGTGGGGCTCCCTCCATGTTTATTCCCCTGCACAGCAGTTTCTATAATATACTATAATCTCTATTTCTATTTTTCATCCCCCTCCTGGCTGGGTGGTTGACGCATGCGCCGCTTGCCTGGATTTCTTGTCCTCGCAGGTGCGTCTCTATGGCGACGGGGACGCCGGGTGTTTCTACCCGGCGTTCTGTGGGGCCATGACGTGCTTGTGAGGCGGGACTTCCGGTTGGCCGGCGGCGGATGCGTCCGATTGTCTGCCCAATCAGCTGGGGGATGAAGGCCTATTTTAATGGCACCCCCGTGTCTTCCGGTCACGCCCCCTGACGAAGGTACACTCCGAAATGCGCATCGGGCGCATTCCCTCCGCAAACCGCAGATTCTAGGTAATGCCTTATCCACATTTTGGTTGGTCCAGAAAGTGTTCTGATGTCCCCCATTGTGGGATTTTTTCCCCATATGCTTCTATCTTGCTGTGCTAGTACGGTGGCGGTCGCCGGCCGTTAGCGTGTGTGGAGTGTCGGTGTTATAGTCTTTGTTACCCGGTGGTATTATTGGTTTTACTACCCCGTGGTGCTATATGTCTTACTTTACACTGACACCTGCACGTGCTGTGGTTTGGTGATTGCCGCTACTGCCGCAGGGGGAACACACGATTGGCCACCGTTGTGAGGTTATATGTATGCGTTTTGTATTATTGCTCTCACGATGCCATGATGGTGTAACCTGTGTGTGTCCTCTTGCTGCAGCTTCGTCTATAATACATCTATGTGTACATGCATACACTATCAATTTCCCTTTTCTCATGCTATGTGATACACACATTGACTTCCATGTGGGATTAATCTATTGACCTCTATGTGGGACTAAATGTGTGTATGTGCAGATGCATGCTTACAATTATTCTGTGAGCTATCCCCATACTGCTGCTCTTGTTGTTACTTCCATATATATTGACTTTGTGTGAAATTAATTCTATATATATATATATATATATAAATCATTGCTTGGTCTCTCACTGGTCATATATGGGGTCTGCATGCTGTGGCTTCTACAGCAGAGCTAGCATGGAACATATGTTCCTGTGGATGAATACCTATGTGTTTCTTTATGTGATGTGTAAGCATATGGATGTGTACTAGTATGATGCAATTTACATGACATAGACTATATAATGACTAAGGAGTCTTTTCCACATTGAAAGGTCTTGTCTCATCCTTTCCTGCTCTTACTTACATATTTATATATAGATATATAATTTTCTATCATACATTGTATCTATCTAGCAGGAATTGTCTTGATGTGTCGGCCTGATGTGGTCCTTTCTCCAAATTATGGGACTCTCACCCTTTCTGGATACGACCCTATATCATGAATTTGGGATATAATTGGCACATTATTATCTATACCTATACTGGTTGCGGTGATGTACACCGTTTTTTTCCTCCCTTCACTTGTCCACATGTTCTATGAATATTAATAAAATAAGTATTGAACCGTTGATCGCCTCTTTTCTCTTTTTTGGTTGTTCCTTTAGCGATTTGGTTCATATATTATAGTCCTTCTGCGCTATATATGATAAATATGTATGTACATGTGCATTGCTATACTTGAACTAACGATATGCAGATGTTTATGCCAATTTCTATTCCAGTGACAATGTGGACAGACTGACGTTCATCAAAATGAACAAGTCATGGATCCAGAAGGAATTTACTACCCCGGTGTCATCCTGGGGAGAGTAAATGCTTGTGGATTTGGAATGTGCTTGATGCAAATCAAAACATCCTGTTTGCAACTAGGGCACAAGTGCTGCCACTGAAAGGGGTGGGTGTGTGTGGGGCACAATTTTTGGAAAAAAGGGAGACTCCGCTTGGAGTAACCCTTGCTTGCTGTGTTTTTTAAAAATGATCCAAGATGAACAGAGCTGGGATCAGGAAAGACTTTGCTACCTACCCCGGTGTCATCCTGGGGACGGTTAAGTATGGCGTATTTTTGAATGTGCTTGATGCAAATCTAGCTGTGAAGTGTACAACTGAGGCACAACTGCTGCCACTGAAGGGGTGGGTGTGTGTGGGGCACAATTTTTGGAAAAAAAGGGAGACTCCGCTTGGAGTAACCCTTGCTTGCTGTGTTTTTTAAAAATGAGCCAAGATGAACAGAGCTGGGATCAGGAAAGACTTTGCTACCTACCCCGGTGTCATCCTGGGGACGGTTAAGTATGGCGTATTTTTGAATGTGCTTGATGCAAATCTAGCTGTGAAGTGTACAACTAGGGCACAAGTGCTGCCACTGAATGGGTGGGTGTGTGTGGGGCACAATTTTTGGAAAAAAGGGAGACTCCGCTTGGAGTCACCTTGCGGTGTTTTACATGATTTTAGAAGGGCGTGCCATGCCTATATCTGTGTCTCCTCTTTTTCCTTGTCCTGCTCTTTTGTTTTCGCATGAGTATAAGTCCTTGTCACTTTCCCATGTGTTTGTGTTGTGTTGTGAGTTGTTTGTCACCTTTTGGACACCTTTGAGGGTGTTTTCTAGGTGTTTTTTATGTGTTTGTGAATGCCTGCCATTGTTTCCTATGCGGTTCGAGTTCGGTTCGTCGAACGTTCGACGAACCGAACTCGAACGGGAGCTCCGTTCGGCGAACCGACCTCGAGCCGAACCGGGACCGGTTCGCTCATCTCTAGTAGAGAGCCAATTCATGCCACGTGTCCAGCTTGGATACCCAATAATTGTAAGGCACAGAGGAATGTCGGAGTACAGTTGTTCGATCTGCAAGGTACTCCTTGAGCATCTGGGCAAACTTAGAATTTCTTGTGGCACTACCCCGCACCTCAGGGGCTGTGGTATGTGAGGGGCTGAGAAAACTGTCCCACATCTTAAATACTGTTCCCCTACCTCTGGGGGATTGGACTTGTGCCCCTCTCTGCTGTACGCCTTGGTTGTCCACTGATTCCTGACCTATGCCGCTAGCGTTTTGTGAGGGGAATGCTTTGCCTACTTCCGTGACTATGGCCTTCTGGAACTGCTGCATTTTGCCTGACCTCTCCGCCTCGGGAATAAGAGACATAAAGTTCTCCTTTTAGCGTGGGTCTAACAGTGTTACCAACTAGTGATGAGCGAGCATGCTTGTCACTACTCGGTACTCGCACGAGTATCACTGTACTCGGGCTGCTCGGCGGGGACCGAGTAATCTCGCGATACTCGTGCTTTACTCGTGGTCTTCATTTCTGCATGTTGGCGCTCTTTTGAGAGCCAGCCCTCATGCAGGGATTGGCTGGCAGACCACTGCAATGCCACAGCCCTGTTAGTTGTGGAATTGCAGTGATTGGCCGGCCTGCACAGCGTCACCGAGCCTTTATATCGGCCGGCGCGCTGTGCTCTGCTCACAGCTATTCTGACAGTGAGTGTAGGGAGAGTGTCGCTGATTCAGGGAAAGCTTTGCGGCCCTTTATAGCTTTTTCAGTTGCAGGGCTGCAAACAGTGTGACCAAAAGTCCTTCTCAGGACTATTCTAGTTGTATACAGGCAGGCAGGGTATAGCCAGGTCGGAGTACAGTAGCAGAGTCCTTCTCAGGACTATTGTTGCTATATACAGGCAGGGTATAGCCAGGTCTGAATACAGGCTAGTGACCAAAAGAGTCCTTGTCAGGACTATTGTAGCAGTATACAGGCAGGCAGGCAGGCAGGGTAGTGGTGACCGTATACCAGCCTTCATATCTGGGGCTGGTGTACACAGTGTAAAACAGTCCAGATAGTGTCTGACTTGTCTGTACTGTAATTGTCGCTCCCCAAAAAAACCTGTTAGTAGGTTATTATTGCGTCCGTGCTTGGTTTTTAAAACCGCACGTGTGTGCCTGTTGGTGGCAGCGTACAGGTGCACTGGTGTGCGTTTACCAAACTATTATATAACGCACAAGTGTAGTGTATAATACACGTCAGTCAGCAGTGGCTGATAGTGTCAGAGTTCTTAATTTTTGCTCCTAAAACCTGTGTTAGGTTATTATTGCGTCCGTGCTTGGTTTTTAAAACCGCACGTGTGTGCCTGTTGGTGGCAGCGTACAGGTGCACTGGTGTGCGTTTACCAAACTATTATATAACGCACAAGTGTAGTGTATAATACACGTCAGTCAGCAGTGGCTGATAGTGTCAGAGTTCTTAATTTTTGCTCCTAAAACCTGTGTTAGGTTATTATTGCGTCCGTGCTTGGTTTTTAAAACCGCACGTGTGTGCCTGTTGGTGGCAGCGTACAGGTGCACTGGTGTGCAATTTCCAGAAACTTTGATATAACGCACAAGTAGTGAATATACACGTCAGCAGTGCACAGCATTGCAAAATGCGCAAGGGCATTGGCAAGGAACAAGGAAGTGGACGTGATGGTGGTGCAGGCAGAGGCCGAGGTCGTGGGCAAGCTCTAATTTCGCCACAACAAAGGGCCACATCTAGTCGCTCGCACGTCCTGTCCCAAATTCTTGGGGACCGCAGCAGTACACCGCTCTTGAACCAAGACCAGTGTCAACAGGTTGTTAGTTGGATAGCGGATAATGCTTCCAGTCAGATTGGCACCACCACAAACACTCTGTCTTCCACACGGTCAAGTGTCAGTAGCCGTGATACTGCACCGCACATTTCTGAACCTGATCCTCCTTCCTACCACCAGGCTGAGTACACGTCCTCCTCGGACATTAATGATCCCACACTTGGACACTCGGAAGAGCTGTTCACGTTTCCATTCACACATTCTGGCCTCTCGCCAGCTCATATTGAAGTGGGTCATGAGGAGATCGTCTGTACAGATAGCCAAATATTTGAGCAGCCACGTTCTCACGAAGTTGGCAACGTGTCTCAACAAGTGGTGGACGATGATGAGACACAATTGTCAGCAAGTCAGGAGGAGGAGCAGGGTGCGGAAGAGGAAGACGACGTGGTGGATGATCCAGTAACTGACCCAACCTGGCAGGAGGATATGCAGAGCGAGGACAGCAGTGCACAGGGGGAGGGAGGCGTAGCATCACAACAGGCAGTAAGAAGCAGGGTGGTGGTCCCAGGCAGAAGTCAGGCAACCGTTCCCCGTAACAACACGACGACACAAGGTGCCTGTACAAATGTTAGGTCTTCACGAGTCTGGCAGTTTTTTAAGTTGGATCCAGATGATTCAAAAAAGGCCATTTGCAACACCTGCCGTGCCAGCATCAGCAGGGGTACCAAAACTAGCAGCCTGACCACCACCAGCATGATCAGGCACATGTCAGCCAAGCACCCGACTTTGTGGGAAGTACAACAGAGTCGAGGAGCAGTGCTTGCTGATGTCACTGCTACGTCTTCGCTGGTTGTGCATGCGAGCCAATCCTCTGTCCATGCTGCCTGCGAACAAGCCTCCTCCACTCCTGCACCTGCAGTTGCCTACGCAGAAAGAACACCATCATCAAGCACGTCCTTGTCCCAGCGCAGCGTTCAGTTATCCATTC